>NW_020327543.1:0-299159 GCF_001858045.2 Oreochromis niloticus
ATTCAGTCAACCAGTCTAAATATATTAATTTAAATCATACAATAAGATGCTCCCATAAAAACTCTCTCTCGCCCTCTCTCTCTCTCTCTGTTTCACACACACACAACACACACACACACACACACACACAGGGAGAGAAAATCAAGTTTCTAGGTCAGTCAAGCAGCCTGGAGCTGCTAAATTTGAATCCACCAATCAGAGAGGCTGTGTACTTTTTCCCGCCAAAACTGGTGCACTAAGTGCAGGCTTTACACACGCAGCACAGAGAGAGACAGGATTTTGCAGTCTATTTTCATAGTGAGAATTCCCCTCAAACAACAGCCATAAATTTCTAACCGTAGGGGCTAAAACAGTCATTCTTAGACCATTTTATCAGAAGACATAGGGGAATCTTGAAATGCTGACCATTTAAAATAAAATATGAAATATTAGAGATATATGACATAGATGATTGGTGGGCTTAGAAGCACGAAGGTCCCAATGCAAATTTAAATGTGCCAGATTGGCTGGCTGGGAAGCCATGAAGGCAATAATATGCAAATTTAAATGTGCCAGGACTCAGATATGATTGGCTGGCTGGAAGCCTGAAGGTCCCAATATGCAAATTTGAATGTGCCAGGACTCAGATATGATTGGCTGGCTGGGAAGCCGTCCAGGTCCTGATATGTAAATTTGAATATTACAGTCCTTACAGAGGACTGACTCCCTGGGGACCTGGCAGAAATATATAGAAATACAATGATTACCCAGAAATACTGCATTTAGTAGAAATACTATGTTTTAGCACAAATACTATAAAATGGCAGAAATACTATAATTAAGCAGAAATATTATATTAAGTACAAACCTATAAAATAGCAGAAATAGTATGATTTAGCACAAGTGCTGTATTTAGCACAAATCTTATAAAATAGCAGAAATAGTATGATTTAGCAGAAATGCTGTATTTAGCACAAATACTGAAAAGCAGCACAAATGCTATGACGTAGCACAATAGTAATAACTTAAATAGAACAATTGGAAAAGCAAAATGGACAGCTGCAAAAAGTCCCACGAGCACAGAGAGACACACACAGGATCAAATTCAGTCAACCAGTCTAAATATATTGAATTTAAATCATACAATAAGATGCTCCCATAAAACTCTCTCGCCCTCTCTTTCTCTCTCTCTCTGTCTCACACACACACACACACACCACACACACACACACACACACACACACACATATAGGGAGAGACAAGCAAGTTTCTAGTCAGTCAAGCAGCCTGGGACCTGCTAAATTTGAATCCACCAATCAGAGAGGCTGTGTACTCTTTCCCGCCAAAACAGGTGCACCTGTTTTTACACACACGCAGCACAGAGACAGGATTTTGCTGACTACTCATTCTCACACCGTTTTGTTCAGAAGAGATGGGGGAATCTTAAAGTGTTGACAATTTATCATTAAAATATGAATTATTGAAGATATTTGACTTCTATACACCATAACTGAGTAGAGGCAAAGCAAAAACTGCTTTGACTTGCGCTCAAACAACGCTTTGTAAGTCTAAATCTACATGGAGTATCGATATCATTGTTTCACCGTAAGACACAGCAGGCTTTGGTGAACAGTCATGGAAATTTTCAGGTCTCAGGTCTAACATTCTATTGTTCAGAAGACATGGGGAATCATCAAGTGTTGTCTTTTTAAAAGAAAATATGAATAATTATAGATATATGATAATGATTGGTTGTCTTAGAAGCCATGAAAGCCCCAATATGCAAATTGAATGTCTCAGCCCTCATATATGATTGGCTGGCTGGGAAGGCATGAAGGCCTCAATATGCAAATCTGAATGTGTCAGCCCTCAGATGTGATGGCTGACTGGGAAGGCATGAAGGCTCAATATGCAAATTTGAATGTCTCAGCCTCAGATATGATTGGCTGGTTGGGAAGTCGTGCATGACTTGATATGTCAATTTGAAAATTACAGTCCTCACAGAGGATTGGCTCCCTGAGGAGCTGGCAGGAATACATAGAAATACTATGATTACCCAGAATACTGCGTTTAGTAGAAATATTATGTTTTAGCACAAATACTATAAAATGGCAGAAATAGTATGATTTAGCAGAAATGCTGTATTTAGCACAAATACTGAAAAGCAGCAGAAATGCTATGACTTAGCACAATAGTAATAACTTAAATAGAAAAATTGGAAAAGCAAAATGAACAGCTGAAAAAATCCTGAACATTCCAAGGCTCCCTCAAATGTAATTGTTAAATGAAAAAAAAATCAGAAAAAAAAAGTATAACAGTCACACAATCACAAATATGGACACATATACAAACACACAAGCACAGAGAGACACACACAGGATCAAATTCAGTCAACCAGTCTAAATATATTGAATTTAAATCATACAATAAGATGCTCCCATAAAACTCTCTCTCGCCCTCTCTTTCTCTATCTCTCTGTCACACACACACACACACACACACACACACACACACATATAGGGAGAGACAAGCAAGTTTCTAGGTCAGTCAAGCGGCCTGGGAGCTGCTAAATTGAATCCACCAATCAGAGAGGCTGTGTACTTTTTTCCCGCCAAAACAGGTGCACATGTTTTTACACACATGCACCACAGAGACAGGATTTGTGCTGTCTATTTCTCATAGTGAGGATTCCCCTCAAACAAATGGCTATAATTTCCTAACCGTAGGGGCTAGAACAGTCATTCTTACACCGTTTTGTTCAGAAGAGATGGGGGAATCTTAAGGTGTTGACAATTTCTCTTGAAAATATGAATTATTGAAGATATTTGACTTCTAATGCACCATAACTGAGTAGAGGCAAAGCGAAAACTGCCTTGACTTGCCCTCAAACAATGCTTCTAACTCTAAATCTATTTGGAGTATCGATATCATTCTTTCACTGTAAGAGACAGCAGGCTTTGGTGAACAGTCATGGAAATTTTCAGGTCTGTGTGGAAATCCATCAAAAGATATGACAGAGAAAAAAAGTGCCTCATTTCCAGAGTTTGAAATCTGAAGAAATCTGAGCGAGGGATGAATTTCCTAACCTCAAACAAACCCAATTCATGGCCAAATGGTAATAGGTGAGAAAGAAATTCTTGAATTGTGAGCGTCAGGAGTGTCTGAAGATATATTGGCACAAGCCTCATGTCTTAACTTCGCTTCGTTAAGGAGATATGACGATTCGAAAATGCCTCTCATTACAGAAATCCAGCGGTGATTTTGAACAAGCTCTCCATTGACTTTCTATGCAGTTCCAGACTTGTGTTGGTCTGAGGAGATTGCCAAAATTCTATTATACAGAAATACTGTAATCAGCACATATACTGTAACTGACAGAAATTCCTCCACTTAGTAGCAATACTATAACATAACACAAATATTATGATTTGGCGCAAAAACCATGATTTGGCAAAATACTATGATTGAGCAGAAGTACTAAGATGTAGTAAAAGTACTTTGATTTAAGAGAAATACAATTATGGAGGAGTAATACTTTAAAATGGGAGAAATATTGATACACACACACATACACAGAGCCTAAAGGGAACAGAATTTGTGCCATGGAGTGTTAAGAAGAATCTGAGGTCCATATTAGAAAAGCTGCTAAAATCATAAAAGTTTGCAGAATTGTAATAAATGATCAATATGAATTAGTGGTCTGTGATAGTGTAGTAAATTGTAGGTAAAAAAACATGTTGACCAAGGTGAAATTGAACCCACGACCTTTGGGTTGCAGACCTGTGTCATTACAAACTGTGCCACTGGGAAGAGAACGAGCGCCTGGAAACAGGGTGATGAGCAGTCAGAATTAGATCGCGGTGAGAGGCAAAGAGCGCCGTTTTTTGGAGTTACAAAACGTCGTGTAACTCAAAACTAGGTGGACTAGAAGCATAATTCTTATACTGGGCGAATCAGCGGACTTTGGTGTCCTTGACTGCGATTTTCATTGCTCTTTGTACATCCGTCGCTGAGATATGACGAGACAAGAAACGGCAGACCTCAGATATGATTGGCTGCTGGGAGCCGTGCAGGCCCTGATATGTAAATTTGAATGTCTCAGTCCTCAGAGGATTGGCTGCCTGGGGACCTGGCAGAAATATATAGTAATAGTATGATTAAGCATAAATACTACATTTAGCAGAAATACTGTATTAAGCACAAATCTTATAAAAAGCAAAAATACTATATTAAGCACAAATCCTATAAAAAGCAGAAATACTATATAAGCAATATAAATATCCTATAAAATCCTATAAAAAGCAAAATACTATACTATGATTTGGTAGAAAACTATAATTAATCAGAAATACTATATTTGGCAGAAATACTATATTTAGCACAAATCTTATAAATAGCAGATAGTATGATTCAGCACAATAGTAATAACTTAAACAGAAAAATTGGAAAAGCAAAATGGACAGCTGAAAAAATGCTGAACATGCTAAGGGTCCCTCAATTATATTTGTTAAATGAAAAAAATCGGCAAAAAAAATATAACAGCTACACAATCACAAAAATGGACAAATATGGAAACACACATGCAAGGAGAGACACACACACAAGATCCAATTCAGTCAACCGGTCTAAATATATTGAATATGAATCTTACAGTGAGATGATCCCATAAAAAGGCTTTCTCTCTCTCTCTCTCTCTCTCTCTCTGTCACACACACACACACACACACACCACACACACACACACACACACAGAGGAGGGAGAAGAAACTTTCTGGTCAGTCAAGCAGCCTGGGAGCTGCTGGATTTGAATCCACCAATCAGAGAGGCTGTGTACTTTTTCCCGCCAAAACAGGTGCAGCCGTTTTTACACACACAGAGCACAGAGACAGGATTCTGCAGTGTATTTCTCATAGTGAGGATTCCTCTCAAACAAATGGCCATAATTTCCTAACCGTAGGGGCTAGAACGGTCATTCTTACAGCGTTTTGTTCAGAAGAGATGGGGGAATCTTAAAGTGTTGACAATTTATCATTAAAATATGAAATATTAAAGATATTTGACTTGTAATGCACCATAACTGAGTAGAGGTGAAGCAAAAACTGCCTTGACCTGCCCTCAAACAAAGCTTTGTAACTCTAAATCTATTTGGATTATCGATATCATTCTTTCACCGTAAGAGACAGCAGGCTTTGGTGAACAGTCATGGAAATTTTCAGGTCTCTGTGGAAATCCATCAAAAAGATATGACAAGAGAAAAATTGCCTCATTTCCAGAGTTTGAAATCTGAAGACATCTGAGCGAGGGACAAATTTCCTACCCTCAAACAAACCCAATTCATGGCCAAATGGTAATAGATGAGAAAAAAATTCTTGAATTGTGAGCGTCAGGAGTGTCTGAAGATATACTGGTACAAGCCTCATGTTTTAACTTCGCTTCGTTGAGGAGATATGACGATTCGAATATGCCTCTCATTACAGAAATCAAGCGGTGATTTTGAACAAACTCTCCATTGACTTTCTATGGAGAGTTTTCCGACTTTGTGTTGGTCTGAGGAGATTTGCCAAAATTCTATGAATCTCACAACAATGATGGTGACATTTTCTGAAAGCCAGCAAAAATACCTACGTTTTGATGTATAAATTGTGGAAGTTGAGTGAAATTGAGCAAGTAGCAAGAAGTTGTTCGGACATGAAGAGAAGACTGCGAAACCTACAGTGGCACACTGGAAACCAAGTGCATAGCAACCATAACAACGCATGTATTTTGTGAAAAATCACAAAGATGAAACTCAAAACTTGAAGAGGGATAAGATGAAAATGGTAACAGATATGAAAAAGCTGAATCAGACATGAATAGCCCAATAATTTGTGAACATTTTAAAGTTTGAATGGTTATTCTAGGCGAAAGTATGAGGAAGTAGTTAAGTTTCAAAAACAAGAAAGTTTTAGCAGAATTGCAGAAGTTTCCCATTCATTTCAAAGGGACAAATTAAAGGAAAAAGCTTAATATTTTAAAAAGTATAATAGTATAAAATACCAAAAGATATAGCCGGAAAGGGAAAAATTAGCAGAATAGTTTAAAATTTGAACGGTGAAAATCGGCTGAAAATTGTGGAAGTAGATCCACGGCGAAAAACGTACGGAAGCACCAAGAATAACTAGAAAAATTTGCATTTCCTGCGAAAATGCAGTGTGGATGCTGTAACGCTGAAGCTGTCTGCTAAAATTAGCTGAAAAAGCTGAAAAGTTGCAGAAATTATAAAAACTTTGCAGAAGCAAAGGAACTTTGCTAAAATGTAGTAACTTAGCAGAACTGCAATATCTTAGAGGAAACATAATACTTGGCAGAAATACAAGAGCATAGCAGAACTTAGCAGAAATATTGTAACTTAACAGAAACACGATAACTTCTCAAAAATACAAGAATTTAGGAGAAATAGTATAAGATAACAGAAAGAATATATTTAGCCAAACATTCTTAAACATTACAGAAATACTATGATTTAGAAAAACAGTACAACATAGCAGAAATGCTGTGATTTAAGAGACATTGTAATATACTATGAATATTGTAATTTTAAATAAATACTATGTATTAGCAAAAATACTCAAGTTTAGCACAAATATTATAACATAGCAGAAATACTATTCTATAGCAGAAATGCTATATTTAGAAAGAAAAATATAATATAGTAGAAATACTATGATTTAGCAGAAATCCTACAATATAGCTTAATATGGAACAAATACTATGATTGAGCAGAATAGTAATAACTTAAGTGAAAATATTGGAAAGGTAAATTGATAAGCTGAATAAAAGGAACATGGTTAAGTTCGCTGAAAACCAATTGTTGTTCACCTGTGAAAAAATAAAATAAAATACATTTAGAAAAAAAAACAAATAAGAAAAGCCAACAGATACACACAAAATCAAATATGGATACACAAATCAACAAATACACAAGAAATCAAATATGGATACACAAATGTACAGAGAGAGACACACACAGACAGAGTCTATGCCAGTCAACCAGTCTGAATATATAATATTTTTATCCAACAATGAGATGCTGCCCGAAAAAGCGTCTTTGTGTGTGTCTTTCTTTCTCTCTCTCTCTCTCTTACACACACACACACAGCATCAGCAAGTGAACAGGGGCTGTTAACAGCATGTTTCTAGGTCAGTTAAACAGCTGTGAGCTTCTCAATTTGGTAAATGGTAAATGGACTGGTTCTTATATAGCGCTTTTCTACTCTTCTGAGCACTCAAAGCGCTTTACACAACTTGTGCATTCACCCATTCACACCCATTCGCCCAAGCACATTTGTCTAAGTGCTTCTTTTAACTAACATTCACACACATTCATACTCCGATGGATGCATCGGAGAGCAATTTGGGGTTAGTATCTTGCCCAAGGATATTTGGCATGCAGAGTAGGGGAAGCCAGGAATCAAACCACCAACCTTCCGATCAGTAGGTGACCTGCTCTACCACCTGAGCTACAGCCACCCTGTTGAATCTGAATCCACCAATCCGAGAGGCTGTGTGCTTTTTCCCGCCAAAACTGGTGCACCAAGTGCAGGCTTGTACACATGCAGCACAGAGAGAGACAGGATTTTTGCAGTCTATTTCTCATAGTCAGGACTCCCCTCAAACAAACAGCCATAAATTCCTAACCGTAGGGGCTAAAACGGTCATTCTTAGACCGTTTTGTTCAGACGACATGGGGGAATCTTGAAATGTTGACCATTTAAAATAAAAATATGAAATATTATGGATATATGACATAGATGATTGGTTGCCTGGGAAGCCATGAAGGCCCCAATATGCAAATTTGAATGTGCCAGCCCTCAGATATGATTGGCGTGCTGGGAAGCCATGAAGGCAACAATATGCAAATTTTAATGTGCCAGCCCTCAGACATGATTGGTTATCTTAGAAGCCATGAATGCCCCAATATGCAAATTTGAATGTGTAAGGTCTCAGATATGATTGGTTGTCTTAGAAGCCATATAAAAAGCAATAAAATTGTACTATGATTTGGTAGAAAACTATAATTAATCAAAAATACTATATTTGGCAGAAATACAATTTTTTGGCAGAAACACTATAATTGGCACAAATCTGATGAAATAGCAGAAATAGTATGATTTAGCAGAAATGCTGTATTTAGCACAAATACTGAAAAGCAGCAGAAATGCTATGACTTAGCACAATAGTAATAACTTACATAGAAAAATTGGAAAAGCAAAATGAACAGCTGAAAAAATGCTGAACATGCTAAGGGTCCCTCAAATGTGATTGTTAAATGAAAAAAAAATCAGCAAAAAAAAGTATAACAGTCACGCAATCACAAATATGGACACATATGGAAACACACAAGCACAGAGAGACACACACAGGATCAAATTCAGTCAACCAGTCTAAATATATTGAATTTAAATCATACAATAAGATGCTCCCATAAAAACTCTCTCGCCCTCCCTTTCTATCTCTCTCTGTCACACACACACACACACACACACACACACACACACACACACACACACACACACACAGGGAGAGACAAGCAAGTTTCTAGGTCAGTCAAGCAGCATGGGAGCTGCTAAATTTGAATCCACCAATCAGACAGGCTGTGTACTTTTTCCCGCCAAAACAGGTGCACCTCTTTTTACACACATGCAGCACAGAGACAGGATTTGTGCTGTCTATTTTCATAGTCAGGACTCCCCTCAAACAAATGGCTATAATTTCCTAACCGTAGGGGCTAGAACAGTCATTCTCACACCGTTTTGTTCAGAAGAGATGGGGGAATCTTAAAGTGTTGACAATTTATCATTAAAATATGAATTATTGAAGACATTTGACTTGTAATGCACCATAACTGAGTAGAGGCGCAGCAAAAACTGCCTTGACTTGCCCTCAAACAATGCTTTCTAACTCTAAATCTATTTGGAGTATCGATATCATTCTTTCACCGTAAGAGACAGCAGGCTTTGGTGAACAGTCATGGAAATTTTCAGGTCTGTGTGGAAATCCATCAAAAAGATATGACGAGAGAAAAAAGTGCCTCATTTCCAGAGTTTGAAATCTGAAGAAATCTGAGCGAGGGATGAATTTCCTACCCTCAAACAAACCCAATTCATGACCAAATGGTAATAGGTGAGAAAGAAATTCTTGAATTGTGAGCGTCAGGAGTGTCTGAAAATATATTGGCACAAGCCTCATGTCTTAACTTTGCTGCGTTAAGGAGATATGACGATTTGAAAATGCCTCTCATTAGAGAAATCCAGCGGTGATTTTGAACAAGTTCTCCATTGACTTTCTATGCAGTTTTCAGACTTTGTGTTGGTGTGAGGAGATTTGCCAAAATTCTATTATACAGAAATACTGTAATCAGCACATAAACTGTAACATTTTAGAAATTCCTCCACTTAGTAGTAATACTATAACATAACACAAATGTTATGATGAGTTGAGCGGCTGGTACTCTGGTGCAGTCAGCACAATCTGGAGCTGAACACTCTTAAAACTGTAGAGATGACAGTGGACTTCAGGAGACATCCCTCAACTCTGCCCCCCCTCATCATATCAGACAGCCCTGTGTCGACTGTGGAGATCTTCAAGTTGCTGGGTACCACCATCTCCCAGGACCTGAAGTGGGAGACCAACATCAACTCCATCCTCAAAAAGACCCAGCAGAGGATGTACTTCCTGAGACAACTGGGGAAGTACAGTCTTCCACAGGAGCTGCTGATCCAGTTCTACACTGCAGTCATTGAGTCTGTCCTGTGCTCCTCCATCACAGTCTGGTATGGTGCAGCCACTAAACAGGACAGGTGCAGACTGCAGCGGACTGTACGGGCAGCAGAAAGGATCATCGGCGCCCCCTGCCCTCCATCCAGGATCTGTACCTCTCAAGAACCAGGAAACGGGCAGGGAAAATCATCACAGACCCCTCACACCCTGGACACAGACTTTTTGATCTGCTGCCCTCTGGCAGACGGTACAGAAGCCTGCAGACCAGGACCACCCGACACAGGAACAGTTTCTTTCCCCTCGCCATCTCCCTTCTAAACAGTTGAACTGTCACACTGCTCCCACTGCCAGACTGCAACTGCACCTTATGTACATTCTGTAGTATTCATTCCACATTTCATTTCTGTATTTTATGTATATACGTTTAGATTAGTTATTTATAGTTGGTTTACACAGCTTTGTGTATGTATGTGTATGCATGTGTAATGTATATATAGATACGTGTGTGTGTGTGTGTGTGTGTGTGTGTGTGTGTGAGAGAGAGAGAGAGATTTACATTGCTGTGCTCGAGAGCCACCATCTACCGGAACCAAATTCCTTGTATTTGTATGCACATATACTTGGCCAATAAACATGATTCTGATGATTTGGCACAAAAACCATGATTTGGCAAAAATACTATGATTTAGCAGAAATACTATGATTGAGCAGAAGTACTAAGATGTAGTAAAAGTACTTTGATTTAAGAGAAATCCAATTATGGAGGAGTAATACTTTAAAATGGGAGAAATATTGATACACACACACATTCACAGAGCCTAAAGGGAAGAGTATTTGTGCCATGGAGTGTTAAGAAGACTGTGAGGTCCATATTAGAAAAGCTGGTAAAGAGTTTTCAGAATTGTAATAAATGATGAATATGAATTAGTGGTCTGTGATAGTGTATTAATTTGTAGGGCAAAAAACGGCTGGCTGGGAAGCTGGCAGAAATATATAGTAATAGTGTGATTAAGCATAAATACTACATTTAGCAGAAATACTGTATTAAGCACAAATCCTATAAAAAGCAGAAATACTATATTAAGCACAAATGCTATAAAAAGCAGAAATACTATATTAAGCAATATAAATATCCTATAAAAATGGTATAAAAAGCAAAAATACTGTAATATGATTTGGTAGAAAAACTATAATTAATCAGAAATACTATATTGGGCAGAAATACTATATTTAGCACAAATCTTATAAAATAGCAGAAACAGTATGATTCAGCACAATAGTAATAACTTAAACAGAAAAATTGGAAAAGCAAAATGGACAGCTGAAAAAATGCTGAACATGCTAAGGGTCCTTCAAATGTACTTGTTAAATGAAAAAAAAACTCAGCAAAAAAAGTGTAACAGTCACACAATCACAAATATGGAAACATATGGAAACACACATGCACAGAGAGACACACAGGATCAAATTCAGTCAACCAGTCTAAATATATTGTATTTAAATCATACAATAAGATGCTCCCATAAAAACTCTGTCTCGCCCTCTCTTTCTCTCTCTCTGTCACACACACACACACACACACACACACACACACACACACAGGGAGAGAGGAGCAACTTGCTAGGTCATTCAAGCAGCCTGGGAGCTGCTAAATTTGAATCCACCAATCAGAGAGGCTGTGTACTTTTTCCCGCCAAAACAGGTGCAGCCGTTTTTACACACACTCAGAACAGAGAGAGGCAGGATTTTTGCAGTCTATTTCTCATAGTGAGGATTCCTCTCAAACAAATGGCCATAATTTCCTAACCGTAGGGGCTAGAACGGTCATTCTTACACCGTTTTGTTCAGAAGAGATGGGGGAATCTTACAGTGTTGACAAGTTATCATTAAAATATGAATTATTGAAGATATTTGACTTGTAATGCACCATAACTGAGTAGAGGCGCAGCAAAAACTGCCTTGACTTCCCCTCAAACAACGCTTTCTAACTCTAAATCTATTTGGAGTATCGATATCATTCTTTCACCGTAAGAGACAGCAGGCTTTGGTGAACAGTCATGGAAATTTTCAGGTCTCTGTTGAAATCCATTAAAAAGATATGACGAGAGAAAAAAGTGCCTCATTTCCAGAGTTTGAAATCTGAAGAAATCTGAGCAAACGACGAATTTCCTACCCTCAAACAAGTCTAACTCATTTCAGAACGGTAATAGGTGAGAAAGAAATTCTTGAATTGTGAGCGTCAGGAGTGTCTGAAGATATACTGGGACAAGCCTTATGTCTTAACTTTGCTTCGTTAAGGAGATATGACGATTCGAATATGCCTCTCATTACAGAAATCAAGCGGTGATTTTGAACAAGCTCTCCATTGACTTTCTATGGAGAGTTTTGAGACTTTGTGTTGGTCTGAGGAGATTTGACAAAATTCTATAAATCTCACAACCATCATAGTGACATTTTCGGAAAGCCAGCAAAAATACCTACGTTTTGATGTATAATTTGTGGAAGTTGAGTGAAAATTGAGCAAGTAGCAAGAAGTTGTTCGGACATGAAGAGAAGACTGCAAAACCTTCAGTGGCACACTGGAAGCCAAGTGCATAGCAACCATAACAACGCATGTATTTTGTGAAAAATCACAATTTTGCAACTGAAAACTTTAAGAGGCATAAAAGTAAAATGGTAAAAGATTTGAAAAAGCTGATTTATTCCTGAATAGCCCAATAATTTGTGAACATTTTAAAATTTGAATGGTTGTTCTACGTGAAAGTAGGAAAAAGTAGTTAAGTTTCAAAAACAAGCAAATTTTAGCAGAATTGCAGAAGTTTCCCATTCATTTCAATGGGACAAATTAAGCTTAATATTTTAAAAAGTATAATAGTATAAAATACCAAAAGACATAGCCATCATTAGCAGAAATAGCAGAATAGTTTAAAATTTGAACGGTGAAAATCGGCTGAAAATTGTGGAAGTAGATCCACGGCGAAAAACGTACGGAAGTCCCAAGAGGAACTCAATAGTGTGGATGCTTAAAGCATCCACACAATAATAAAGATAAAGAATAAAGAGAAACAGGAACTCAATAGTGTGGATGCTTAACCAGCATCCACACAATAAAGAATAAAGAGAAACAGGAACTCAATAGTGTGGATGCTTAAAGCATCCACACAAAAAGTGCAAAAACACTTTAAAAACTGACACCAGTATAAAGCTTAAAGTTCTCTCACAGTGTAATCTGACATATAAAACGTATTCTTCCAGTATGTGCAGCTTGTGCTGTTGCTATATAGTCTCTTTTCCATCCAAGAAACAAGTTTCACTGCAAAATTAAGCATCAAATTTCACTATATTCACCCAAACAGATCCACAGAGGACGCATCACCCACGTCCTGCACACCACTCTCAGCCACGTGGACAAAAACAGTAACTATGTGAAACTGCTGTTTGTAGATTACAGTTCAGCATTTAAACACAACAGCGCTCGACAGACTGTTCACAACAGTAAAATACACACCTGCCAAGAACAAGCTGCAAGTGTCAAACACTGATGTGATATCAGAAGCAAACATTACCGTGTACATCATTACACGCTGCCTACAAACAGTTTACCTGCACAGGTCCTGTTACAGCTGCACTTTCAAACTGGAGTCAGAATTATTTCACAATCAGAATATTTTATTAATCCCTGAGGAAATTATGAGTTACAGCTGCTCCAAGACAGTAACAGATGAAACTATTTACATATACAATATGTTACAGAGTTTACAAATTTAGGAAATAGCAGTAATATATACAAATCTTTTATAATTTTAATTATAAATATAAAATATTTACAGAGATGATTATAAATAATACTGACAAAGAATATTACAGAGGTGGAATATATATGATTGGACTCTAACCTGTGAACTTTGTCATTTTATTTGTTTTTTGTGTAAAAAGGGTGTAACTACAGTGTTTACAGTGTGTTAGATGGAGGAGTTGTACAGGGAGATGGTCACAGGCTGGAATGATTTCCTGTGTCGTTCAGTGGTGCATTATGGGTAATCTCAGTCTCTCACTGAACCTGCTCCTGTGGCCAGCCAGCATGTCATGGAGCGGGTGGGAGGTGTTATCCATTATTGTCCTTATCTTGGACAACTTCCTCTGGAGTGGTGTACTGCTGGCCCAGCAAATCTCCTGTAAGGGGGGAAGGAGACCGAAAGAAGGGAAATGGGTTTAAAGGGGGAGACTGCTGCAGACTTTGGGAGATTAGCAATAGCTATAGCTAGTTTGATGTACTACAGCACCACCCTGTGTTAGAAATGAGTCATGGCAAAAAGCAGACTTCAAGATTGTCTGAGGTGCAGTTTGGCCTGAACTTTACAAAAACAGAACGACTTCACACAAATCTCTGAATCTCCTGATCAGACACGGTGCAGGCTTCACCTTCAGCTGTACAGACTGTGTAGGATGGGGCTCCACGAGTTACAACAACAAGGGATGTAACATTAAAAGCATGCACTGTGTATTCATGTGTCTTCAGTCGGGGGGTTTCATATCAACACTGTGCACACCTCACTTTGTAGTTCTTCTGTTGTGAATTTATGAATAAAAGTGAAAATGTTCAACAGAAGCAGTCAGATTTACCTCCAGCCTGCATCTGCACCCCGGGGGTCATGTGGATGAACTCTGGCCTCTCTGTGAGCTTGGAGCCACAGATAAACCCCATCACAAAGTCCGAGTGCTCCTCTGCCATTTGCACCTGTGCAACACAAAACAGCTGTAAGCTGAAACACAAAGCACATGTAAACAAACTGAGAACAAGTCCCACACAGATGTGCTCACCGCAGCCTTTGTGTATTCACCAGCAGCCAGTGATCCTGGGAGCTCATCTGAGCTACGAGCAAACAGCCTCGGCCCAGAGGCTTTCCTGCAGCGCTCAGACCTTTCAGCACTCCCGGCCCCGGCACTGCGTGGGCGTTTACTATGTGGGACCAGGAGGAAATCTGGTACAAACCACCTGGAGAAAAGACAGAAGATCACAGCGTTCAAATGCTTTGGATATAAACAACACAATTTTATGTCATCTTGAATTTACACGACCAAAAGAAAGTGTGAAATGGTCTCACCCTCATACTGATGCTTGACTGTGTTCCTGATGTCAGCAAACTTGCGATCTTCAAAGATGAGGAAGTTGTGTTTCTCTGCTAAGGCTTGCACTTTCTGAATGAAGGCTGATGTGTAGTCCTGTAACACATATGGAAAAAACCCATCAGCTTGTCTGTTACATGTACAGATTGAAGGTTTGAGTTGATCCTGCTGTACCTCCAGGACGTCTACGTGGGTCTTCAGCATGCAGATCTTTGGATCGAGCGACTCGGCTGCAGCAGCTCCTCGCTGTTGGTTACATCAGCAGACACACAAAGGTTGGACTGCTTCTCCTCCATAATCTTCAGCAGCTTTGATGCTAGAGGGTGAATGTCTGCAGATACAAGAAGGAACAAATGAAGAAGGAACAGAAAATGAGAAACCAAAGAAAACACCACCAGTCTCTGTTTGGACTTTAAATAACTTTAGATAATTAAAGTTGTAAGACTACATACTTGGTAACTCGGCTCTGTCTGAATAACGGAGCTCCAGCTTCTTACTGGCAGGAGAGTCGCTGCCATTCTTGGGGCTGAGAGAGAGTGAAGGTGACAGAGTTACTGTACTGACTTTTTGTTCCTGGATTGTGAAGCAACACAAGTAAACACTTGAGCCCCACTGGGAGAAAAACTCTGTAAAGTTGTACCTGTTGTTGTCCTGGATGAACCTGTGGACACTCTGGGCGGTTTGGGCGTCGATGCGTTCGGCTGCCTGCAGCACACGGAGCAGCTGAGATATGGAGATGATGGGATGGAGCTTGATTCCCTTTGAAGCCAACATCTCCACACCACCTTGCTCTCTGTCCATTAGGACCACTGCATCCGTCACCTTGAATAAAAACATGTCAGAGGTCATTCTTGTGTGCTGCTGCTCTTGCTGACATCAGTGCAGCGTAACGATCGTATTATTAGCTTTGCTGTAACGTTAGATTCTGGACCTTCAGCCCCTCTTTGCAGAGCACTTCAGCCGTCTCCAGGATGCTGGTGCCGCTGGTCACCGTGTCCTCAATGATCAGGCACGTGTCCCCCTGACGGAAAGACCCCTCCACCAGCCGTTTGGTTCCTGAAGCAGGGTTACAGAAGGCAAATTACAAGTCCATACTGAAGGACAAACTACCACTTATTCTCAAACTGGGAAATATTAACCAACAATATCCCACGCAAGATTAAGGACCTATTTTCCTGTTTGCATTTTGTTTTTATAGGTTAGATTTACACAGGTTCTGTACCAGAGACACAGTTTACTATCTGACTGCACTGGATACCTGTGGGTACAGCCTAAAGCATCAGGCTTTTCAAACATGTGGACTATAAGTCTGTTAGTCTTTTGAAAATGCGATCAGTTGAGGGCAGCTCACCATAGTCTTTGGCCTCCTTCCGCCTGATGACCATGGGCAGTTCATGTTGTGAGCAGATCACTGTGGCCAAAGGCAAGGCTGTGTAAGGAGCCCCACACACAGAGTGGAACTGCAGCCCCTCTTCTTGCACTCGCTCGTAGATGAGACTCACAACCTGGAAGGAAAAATAAGATAAAGGAGAGAAGAGAAAAATGAGCACAGTTTAGAGTGATGTGCTGCAGATGATGAACTTTTAATAAAATGTTCATTAATAAGCTGATACATTTAAATGATCAGCTGTTTAAGGCTGAATGGTTTGAACTGCTCATCCTTATCTTATCCTGAGTGACCTGAAGAGGAGCCGTGCTGCTGCAGAAAGCTGCTGATTCATATAAAGATTATTGAGGCTTGAGTGAGTGATTAGCTGCTGACAGGTCCAGTCTTATCTGTTTTAACTGTCTTACAATATTTTGTGTGAAAGGAGGAGTTCACTGAAACTCAACCATTAAGTCTGCTAAATTACTGTAAAACACACCGCGTGAGTATTAACGTTACACAGGAACTGACGAGTGCCTACACAGACATGTTTGCCTTCAGAAAGTGAATGAGGTGTCGCTTTAAGCTGTTCTGAAGTCAGTATGTTGTGCAGTCATGAAGGCAGCACGTAGTTACCTGGTTCATGAGCGTGGGGTGGGACACGAGCACCCTCAGGTCGATTTAATGGGAGCCAGCAGGCCGCTCTTCAGCTTGTATTCTCCGAACTTCACTCCGTTCACGTCGTGGAGCTTCAGGATTAAACTGGCAGTGAAGCGTCGTCCACGCTCTCCGTATTCACGAGCTTCAGCTGGACTTTAACTCGCCCTCAAAACTTGCTCGAAGCTTTCGCGCTACCTGGAACCCTTCCGCCAAATGTTTCAGAATAAAAGCGTCAATGTATGTTTTAAGAGCATTTAATATTTACAGATAAAATGTTGCGTACGTCAGTGAGGATATGTAAAGAAGCCTGGTAGAAAGAATCGTTGTTTGTGAAAGTTAAATCACAAAGACTGGAATAAGTAATGTTGCGGCAAGCTGATGCCCCGCCCCTCAGCTCTGATAGGCTTCAGCACATGAAGAATGGGACGAATCAACGAGAAAGATACACCCTGACCGGAAGTTCCGCTTCAGTGGGAGTTCCGAAATAAAAGCACGGATGTCTCACACATTAATAAGCTATGTATTCAAAAAATAACTTCAAATCGATTTTTCACACATGAAGAAAATATATTTCATGTTATAGTTTTGGCTTTAAGAGTTTTGGTCATATAAGGGAGGAGGCTTTTTAAACTAGTCTTTCTTAGGGTTTAAATAGTTAACTATCCAAAATGATGGCGTTTGCTGATAATAATAAATAAAATAATAATAATAATAATAATAATAATAAAAACATATATGGGAAATTTCTTTCTTTCTTTTTATGTCGTAGGGTTTTGGGTAATATGCTTAAAAAGACAGTTATGCCTCTATCATTGACATTATCATGGTGTAACCAATACGTCTACTCACCAAAGAATGAGTGAAGCAATATGGATAACAGCAGAGGACAATTTATTTAGGGTCTGATGGCAATTTACCATCGGTGTCCAACACTTTAAAGGATTGATGGACTGGAGCACATCCGTCCTTAACATACCCTCTTAAACATCAGCTTGACACTGATACATCAAAGGAAACTTAACCGACTCTAAGTGCAAATGTTTCAACCTGAACAACTTAGAACTTCCCTGGGATACAATACAAACAAAGACAAGAGGAAGTAAAAATATATTTTTATCAATGGCCACTTCTAACCAGGTGGCAAGTGAATATATTGTGCAAAGAGTCTTTTTTTCTAAGTCCTGGGGTTGTAACACCACAACCTCCTCAGTCTGTAATCAGAGAGTGTCTATTTGACAATAACCAAAATGTCTTTGGGTAGTCTTTGTGAATGCAACAAGAAAATAAAACATTGGTGTTAGCTGGCCAGCAAAATAAAGAGAGTGTATGGCACTGAGTGCGGGCGTGTGTGTGACTACTTCGGTCCAAATAATCAAGGTCTGGATGGATGAATGAATGGCAGCCGCCGATCCTTTAATGGCACCAGCGCAACAGCAAGTCAACGAGGCAGCACAGCAGTAAGGCAGCACAGCAGCGAGGCGTCTGGCAGGAGAACGAACAATAGTCTTTTTTTAAGGCTACTGCAGAAGGAGATATTCCCCGCTAGCTCACCCAAGCTTGCTCTCTGGCACAGCTACAAGCCATGTGAGCTCATAACCCCTCCCGCTAGGATGTACTATCACAGTCGACTGTCGTAAAGCAGCCGCAAACCAATAGCAATAAAAAAACCTCAAAATCATTAAAGAACATTTTATAACTGAACACCCAATATAGATATATACATATATATTGAATATCAGATAACCAAAGTAACACTGGGTTACAATGGCAGATGGCTGCCCTTCTCAGAGCCTGGTTCTGTCTGAGGTTTCATCCTGGTAAAAGGTGTTTTTCCTTCCCATTGTCACAAAGTCATGTTCAAAGGGGGTAGTTTTATTATATAAATAAAACTGAATTGAACTGAGAGTCATGGGCTTGTTGCATTATATTACTGTACTACTGTGCAGAATGTGACCACTACAATATAGATATATAGACAGACAGTCGAATTCAAATGAAGTCTGAAAGCAATACGCACATTTTCTAACAATAAAACCTAAACTGAAACTGGTAAACCACCCTGGAGACTGACACTAAACTTGAAGTGAAAATAAAAATATGTGTGGAAACTTCAGACACTTTATAAAACTATAATAATTCTGTTTGGCAGAGCATGTCCCATTCTCACCTGAGAAATAACTAGGAATGAATTCAGTCTCACCAACAGCCATGTGTTTTTATCAGTTTATTACAAAGATTCAGTCCACAGTGGTTCAGAGTCTGACACCAGCAACATAAAAAACAAATTCATCAAAAATAATGTAAAATAGCACTGAACAAAATGCCTGAATAACAAGTGATAAAAAAAATGAATTCAAAAAAATGTAATTCATTGGGAAATTATGGTGAATTCTCCAACTTGTTTTTGAAAGGACAGTTACATTTTTAGGTGAGCCAGTTCTGCTTTTAATTGTAATTTTTTTATAGAGTCTATAATTTGTACTTGAATTGCTGATGACACATCACGTTCATGGTGAATTAAAGATTAATAGCAGATGCAATAGCACATCAAAAGTAACAGTTCTTATCCTTTGAAAGAAAGGCTGTTTCAGAGATCAGCTGCTCTGAGAACAGCAGGACACTGACCACAGACAGACACAGGACACTTACAGGAGTGCTTCCCTTGTAACAAAGGGAATTACACTTCACTACAAAGAATGGAGATTCACCCTAATAAAAACTGTCACACCAGTTTTATTTAATCTGATTTTATTGTGGTGTCATATCTGTATATGTCAGTAAAACTGACCCACTGGAGCTAAAAGTTGTTTTGGTGGTACACTAACAACACTACATGGCTTTAAAAGTGGCTTTGCAAAACTTACTCTCCCTCTTTCTCCTGATATGGAGGGACCCACAAAATGCTTTCCACCATGATCTAAATGCATTTGAAATAACAGATATGGCAACAAAAGGTGGCTTCAGAGATCAGGGAACATTACAGAACATTTGGGGAATGAAAGTTAAAGGGGATGAAACAGCAGGAGTCGGGCTCTGACAGATTTTTGTGTTTAAAATGAACCTGATGGCAGACATGTTTCATTAACACCTTAACATAAAGAAGGGGTGAGGGATGTTGGCAATGAATGTGAGACAGAGATCAGTGGATGGGGAGAAACCAAAAAAGCTCATGTTATGCAAAAAGAGAATAAGTTTTTGTTTTCTGAAGCTATTTTGGACATTTTTAAAGTCTTCAGCATGAAGTTGCCGTTCATCGTAGTGTGAGGTTACAGGCTAGACTTCTTTAAAATGGCCTCCAAGTTTAACCTGACACTTTTATTTATATTTATTTTATATTTGTATTCTGTATCTCCAAAGTCAGAATATAGTTACATTTTAGAGTCGCTGATTTGCAAAACAAAAGCTAAACTCGGTTCAGATGTGAGTTACAACAAGTTACAAAACAAGACCAACAAGACCCAAATTAAAACCCACAGGCTCAGTCTGTCCTAATATATAAACACATTGAAGTCACAGGACCAACAAGCTCTGCTGTAAATCTTTCTGACTGAACAAAGTCGTACAAAGACAAACTTTTGTTAAGCAGCATTTTATTTAGAGAGCAACTAATCCATGTTCAGATGTTTTTACATGCTTCTGTTCTGCTGTATTCTAATGTAATGGTTACACTTTTATATTTCTTGATAAGAACTGATTTATGCTGAGGTACATCCTTATACTGTTCAATGTGGAACAACAATATAACTCACTGATTATTTCATGATGTTGTTGTAAAGGACAGGAGGAGATTTATTGTCTGTGTTTTTGCCATGAGCGGCTGAGTCTTTGTGTGAATGCATGTATGCATCTTTTCAAGGAGAAGTCCACCTTTAGTGCTTTGTCTGACCACTCCCCTGTGCATTACCATGGCAACACTCTATCATCCTACCACAGATGCTCTGTTCAGTGGCCTGTTTGTGGAAGATTTAGTAATGTGTGCATCATGTTGTTGAATTGTAGGTTTCAAGCAGAAACCCACTCACTGTTACTCAGCACATCACACCCTGGTCCATTGTTTGCTGACTGTGGGGTTTTCTCCAGCTTCCTGTGTCTGTAACCCAAACAGCAGGAGACAACAGGATGCAGGCGCATGTGTGAACACAGCATTAACATCATTAGATTCCCCACTGAGACAGATGCAGGAGAGTCAACAGCAGAGTGCTTCCTTCTTTGTTTTTTGGACTTTATTGTCTCTATTTTCTCTCTCACGGTGTCTCCTCTGCCTCAGGCCACAGCCAGGTGTTGAAAATACCTGCAGTCAACAGAGACATGTGACTCTTGAGACGGCATTTCAGATAGAAACACTGCTGAGCCTGAAGTGTTTCTGTCAACAATCAGCAGATATCACAAGATACAGACACAGACAAAACTGTGTGTCCATCAATAAGAAGACATTACACAAAATAATGAATCTTCACCTTTATCATTTACAGCTTTCAGACTAAAATACAAGTAATGATGCACTCACTTCATGGAGCACACTAACTTACTTTTATTTTGTTGTGGGTTAAACATAACCAAAGCTTTCTAACCAAGGTCCTAACATTGACTGATTTATGGTCCACAAATAAAAGTCTGTGTGAACTGTACACAATACAAGTAATGCAAGTAAACACAAACACTGACAGCAGGGCTGTAATCTGAGTATTTCTGTGCCACAGTTATGTCCAGTTGTAGAAAGCAGCTTCCATATTTAACAAAGCCTCATTATTTGTTCTTAATGTTTTTGTAGGTGAGAAAACTGACAAAATTCAGCAGGTGAAAAAATAATATGTCTCTGACTGGATATCAACTATAAACATTATCAAAGGGTTAAAAAATTAAAATGGGAGCATAAATTTGACATGAATGGAGTCAGTTATCTGGTGTTTAACATTTGACCCACTGACCCTGAATTAGGTGAGGTTTAGATTGACATGCTGCACCCATCCAGACCAATTCAGACACTCCATCAGCTGCTCTGAAATGGCTTGAGGAATACAACAACAACAACAACAACAACAACAACAAAATCAAGATTCAGCAGAACAAGTCTGATTCACTGATCTGCTGCCAACGTCCTGTTTCAGACTCCACAGGACGTCCCATTTGTCCAGTGTCCGTGCTCTGATGGGTCAGATGGGTACGTGCATTTCTCAGTTACCAGAATGTGAGTGTGTCTTACATAGTTAATTTGTCTGAATGGACAGCTGGATTATATTTTCATTTGAACCTCTATGAGGTGATATGTAGAAGGGTTTAGGGCTACAGTGCAAATGTAAGATTGTCTGTTTCTGGGCAGGATTAAAGACAGAGAACAGAATCAGCATTGAAAATAGCTGCAAAATGTTGGATTGGTGGGTTTTTGTGGGTGTTTTGTTTTACTTAATTTTGCTTTTTTCTCTTGAAAAACAAAATCTGTGAGAAAATTAATACTTTTAGTTATTGGACATGAGGTCAAGTTCTTTCTCTACTGGTGACCTGCTTTATTGTAGAGCTGTTTGCAGTAAAAGGTGAGCAGCTGCTAGTTATTTTGTTAATCCCACAGATAACAGAGACAAAAAGGATGCAGCAAATAGATGATAGTGGAAGATGGATGCAGACTGGTTTTTCTCTGTGAGGACAAATTTGAGAATCCCAGAGTTACTAAAACTGATTTAGAGCCACTTCAGTTTTCACAACAGTCAAAAACATTTTCATCGTTTCTCTGCAAAAGCTGCATTTAACCAAATCAAAAACAAAACCCACAATTTCATTGTGTGTAAAGAAAAACAAAACATGAGAATGTAGAACAATAGATGAGAGCAACGTGTTTAAGATGCAAGATCCAGCTCTTTCACTACTTTTAAGGACAGATGGAGGGTTTAACTTTTTACTGAATTTATATTGATTTTTGCGTGTTGTTCCTGATTGTGTCTATATGTGTCATTTTTGTGACTGTGAGATACTTGCTGCAGGTCTCCCTTGAAAAATGTTTTAATCTCACTGAGATCTTCCTGGTTAAATATAGATTAAATAAATAATAAAAGGACAGATGATTGAAGCCAGTAAGTATTTCTGTGTGTTTCTTTAAGACACACAGAGCTTTTGGATCATAGCAGAAAAAGCAAAAAGTGGAATCAAAACATGTAAACAGTTTGTTCATGGCGGCTCACAGCACAGACACGTGGACAGGAAGTCGTGTCATGGAGCTTTCTTTTCTGACTTGATGCAATAAAATGTTTATATACTCGTATTCATGAATCTCATGATAATTTGGGGTTTTTGTGATTTCTTTGAACTTTTGCTTTTCCAGGGTGTAATTATTGCACTTCATATGTCTTCAATAAAGTATTTTCCACAGCAAACTGTGAATTGATTGGAAATGGCAGTGTAGCCTTTCCCCTTATCATGAGCCTCTATTGTCTTCTTTCTGATTTCCTTTGTCTTTGGCGAGTAACAGTCGTCCCTGTCATGTTTTCAAGTGCCCTGTTCATTGGAGTCTTTTTATGCTGATTGGATGTTGTTAGGAAGCCATTTGACTTAAATTGAGGTGTGTTTTTAAAGGTGATTCATTACTGTAGGTGTGTTTTGAAAGCAAACAT
Organism: Oreochromis niloticus; assembly: GCF_001858045.2. Lineage (NCBI taxonomy): Eukaryota > Metazoa > Chordata > Actinopteri > Cichliformes > Cichlidae > Oreochromis > Oreochromis niloticus. Next base: position 23,494 of record NW_020327543.1, read on the forward strand.
TCACATGGGGCTTTTTACTACATTACAAAGCAAGCCTACAAATGTATTTTATATTACAAAATGTACCAGAAGCTACTAAATAGCACTGGTGACTCTGATTATATCAAGTTTCATCAATACTGCATAAAATTGGGAAGAAATTTAGGAAATTGTTCCATATTTCCTGGGGGGCTAATAATTTTGGCCTCAACAGGATATTATGCGTCTGACAACTCTTAAAAAATAGCAGTGTAAATTGTCATGTATTAGAGGGAAATGTGTTTTTGCATGAATGATTTCCGTTTCTTCTCTGCATGAAACCTGAGTCAGTAACGGTTCCCTTGAGGCAAATCAAAACTGGTTTAACGAGGGCCAAATGGAGCAGAAACAAAATTCACCCCAAAAGAAAAAAGCAGATTTGCTTCCCTGCTGTGAGGCTGCCATATATGGAGAGTCGTCTTGCTGCAGTTTCAGTCATTATCAAGCTGCTTCTCAGATTACACTTAGTCCCGCCCCTCAGCACACAGCTTAAGCCACTGGTGAGGCAGCTTTTCAGCATGAAGGCGTTGCTTTCAGGCTTAACTGCCTGGTTTCCTAGGGAACCGTGCAGCAGACAGGCTGGGCAAAAGCGTTTCCGGGTCGGCTCAAACTTGGAGAGAGGAGCAGAGAGACAAAGAGGAGGTGATAGTGAGGTGGGGGAGGGAGAAGGCTCAGTGGAGAGGCAGTGGGGGGAGGCTGAGGTGCTAGCTCTAGTGTGGGACCAGGGTGGACAACAGCACGTAGTAGAGAGCAGAAGCACATTTGAGGTGATTTCAGAGCGTCTGAGGAGGCTCAGTGTTGTGCGCAGCTGGAAGGAGTCTCAGCTAATACAGAAGCATGAGACTTCAGAGCAGGAAGCCTGATGCAGGCACGTCAGTGAACTACAGCCCAGGAGTGGAAGAAAGGCCGCTGGAAAGGCCACGGGAGGAAGAAGGTGTGGATAAGCAAAGAAGAATCTACCCAGTCCAGCAAGGTAAATGTGTTCAACACCAACTGTACTAATGATGATAACAACATGACTTTGTTTACTTTGGGAAAAAACATGACTTTGTTTACTTTGGGGAAAAAACAAAAACTAGCATCCAAGGATAAAGCTTGCTTGTGCTAAAAACTCAGACACTTACATGAACCTCCTAAGACCTGAACTCTTCCATGGCATGCATTTTAATTTCTCTTTGATATTTGGGCTGATTGGGACCTGTTGAATGTAAAAACAAAGAATTATCAGAATTATTTTTTTACCTCACTTTTGTTTCTAAGAAAAATGAGAGCCACATATGAGCAGAAGAGTAGCAGTATAATGTCCTCGGAGGTGGATATCAGGCCCTTGTAGAGCAAAATTGAGTATTTTGGTCTAAATAACCCAAAATGTGATGTCCATATATGTGGATCCTCGGAGATTAAAGTTTCTTTTTTTAAAATCACCATTTAGCCAAAAATGACAATGTCTTCATGTTTGCACAGGAATAAAGACTCAATTTCCTTCAGCTGTTTCTGACTCTACGAATGTGGCTGAAGAGGGAATCCGCCACTGGACCGATGATGAAGTAAGAGCGCTGCTGTGCGTCTGGGCCGACCGCAACATTCGGGAACGTTTGAAAAGCACGCTGCGCAACAAATCCATATTCCAAGAGATGGCTCAGCAGATGCAAAGAAAATATGGGGTGATACGCGACTGGAGACAATGCCGTACAAAATACAAGAATCTGAAATATGACTATAAGATTGCTAAAAGTGCACACGCTGCAGGAGGCAGCAGTGCAGGAAGCCTGGGGAAGTACATGAAGTTTTTTGATGAAGTGGAAGCTATTTTACTGGACAAAGGACTGGAAAATGGGAGCATGGAGATGCAGAAGAGACTGTATGATGGTGAACTGGAAGCAGGGAGGCTACAAACACCAGCAGGCCACACAGGGCAGATAACAGGCTCTGAGAGGGAGGTGGTCATCGACATGGATGATGGTAAGCATCAAGTTTGCAATCAGTTGTTTTAGATTCAAGACTCCATGAAAATAATTTTCTTATTTTTCCTTATTTAAGATGACAACAGTGACGATTGCAACATGGACGGAGAAATGGAAATAAAGAGAGAGAGAAGTACAGGTTTGCCAACAAAGAAAAGAATCTGCCACCCGTGGAGTTTAGCTGCATATGTAAGCTTTTCCTTCCATATCTGTTCTTTTATTCCAGATGCCCATCGAGCACACACAGACTCCAGCTCTGACCAAGTGGTCACAGTGTCGGACGCTGGTCGAAACTGGAGCGACCAAGAGGTGCGAGCCCTGATCCAAGTCTGGTCAGATGAGCGCATACGCAGGAAGCTGGAGAGCTCAACCAGAAAGAGGGACATCTTTGTCCAGATCTCGAGCAGGTTACTGCAGCAAGGCATCGACCGTGACTGGAAACAGTGCCACACTAAGTACAGGAACCTCAAGTATCTCTACAGGTGCCTTCAAAGGGGCAAGACTGATGAAGCTGACCCAAGATGCCTCATGAGGTTTTACGAAGAAGTGGACTCCATTATGAATCGCACGACTAACGACTCTCTGCGAGACACAGGAGCAGATTCAGACAGACTTATAATATCTGACAACTGTGATGAGAAAAATGAGGTGGACGGCAACTTGGTAAATTCTGACTTATCAGTAACCATCGAGGCATCAAACGCTTACGAGTCAGAGCGGCATAAAATCAAGGAGCATCGTTTGGATCAAGAACACATGTTGATGAGTGAGCAGATCATTTAATCATCATTATCTTCAGTATGAATTAGATGAAAAGGTTACACAATGCTTTCAGTGGTCAGTTACAATGAGTAAGATAATCAAGCAGGAACACCACGGACAGCCAAAAACAAAGGTTTGGGGTTTTTGTCCCTTAAAATATTTCTCAAAATCTTATATCAACAAAACATATTAGTTAGTATTTTAATTAAAACCTTAAAATCTACAGAGAAATTGTGGTTCAGTAAACTGACCCTTTAACACTGAATAGACTTGAAGTCAGAGGGAAATAAATATTATTTTCAAACCACCAACTTTCCAGTCAGTAAACAACTTGGTCCAACTTGAGCTGCAGCCACACAGGAAGTGGTTTTAAGATGTGTTTTATTTGAAAATGAGTCACGAGGTGGTCGTAAGCCAGTCTTACTTTGTTTAGTACCAAGACATTTCTTTTCTTTTGCAGCAAAGAAGCATATCTATATCTGTTTTTGTAATCACCTTAAATATTATAATTTTGCAGGTGCTTCTGAGAGTGAGGTCGATAAAGAGAATACTACTGCATCAAACAGAAGACTGAAGAGGAAAGCTGTGGATGAAGGTCTGAAATGTGTCTCCCTCTGAAATAATTAAATATGGATAAAAACATGGCTGTGAGCTAATAAAATGCACAACTCATGAAACCCTGTTAGGCTCTAACATGTTCCAGTAGTCGTACTTAAAAAGTAAGTTAACCTTTGTCCTTCTTACTTCCAGACCCTGGACTGCACACATCACTGAAAAAGCTGAACCCTCTTGGCCCTGTCGTTGCTGACAGACTGCACACCCAGTGTAAAGAAGAGCAGGACCACATCCCCATAATAAAGATGAACTCAGTCTGTTCAGTGGCCTCCTCTGCTCCATCGCCACAGGTAACATTCACTGATCTCATGTGACCATTACAAAACTGACGTATTCTCAGACATAATAAACGCTGGTGTGGGTTCTTTTAAAACTACTCCAACTACTTGATTAATCGAGTGACAAATTATTATATAATAAGTTCATTATTTTTCAAATAAAAATGCCCAACATTAAAATTATAATTGTAAAATTTAACATGTTTAGATTTCAGATTGTTTCAGATTGTTTCAGATTGCAAAAACAAAGATTAATTGATTAATGCAAATATTGTAAAGCCAAAAGCTGCAGCTCTATGATGTATGTTGGGCTGATGTTTATTAATCAAACCTGAGGAAAAGTTATGTCTTAAGTGTTATTCACTAATCCATGTTAGAAAATTCCAGAAAGTTGTTTTGTTCATCTGGTCACAGGATCTTTAATGGGAGAAATGTTTCACTGCTTATCCAGGTGACTTCTTCAGTATCAGCTGACCACAACCTTAACAGTGCAGAACAGCTGCATAACAACTGAAACCAGCACCACTGACTAACAATGAGCCACCAATTCAGCTTCAGGATCGTCAGTATGCAAACTGGTACCATGAGTACCAATCACATCACTGTGAGATGATGAACAATCGTTCAGAGGTGTCATCTTCTTTTCACATAACGGCTCCCCACTCAAACCAGGATGTGCACATCATCACTGAAAGAGTTGCCACTGGCCTGTAGGTGTAAACAGACCACAGCGTCCTGGCCTGATGAGCTAGCTCTTCTGTGCTGTGCAATCTGCTAACCTGTGGTTCTCTGGTTGACTTTCTAAATTCAATGTAATTTGGAAATAAAGAAAAATATATTAAACTGCAAGCTTGTTGAAGGAAACCAGGGTTTTGGTTCATGAAGACATTTCACCTCTCATGCGTGATGGATCGTTGACCCGCCCGGTTTCTATGCAGGTTGTTAAGGGTCCCATCAGTTGAGCTGATGTGTGACCCAATGGGTTATTTGGGTCACATGACCTAAGGTGTGATTTCTATGTGGGACAGCTTCATGAACCAAAAACAAAGTCTAGCTGTCGTCACATTAATAACTTCAAACTAGCCTGGTCTCAACAACTGTATCTTATATTTCATCAGAACCAAGAATGTGGCAATAATATGACATCCTTACAGACAAGCTGCATGATAACATGTTGCTAACAACAGTGACACGTTAAAAGGCGATTTGTGTTTCCACTTTTTTCTTCTTTAAAAAAGAAACAAGTGCTGCCTGCTAGGAAATCAAATCCAGCTTTTATGGGCTTAGACTAAAATGAAGCAATTCTTCTGTAAGTTCACTGGTGTGTTTTGTGATTTGTCTTTCAGGACTGCTCAGGATCCACGAGCGCCATGGCATCCACCCCAGGTACTGCACGAGCCTTAAACTGCACTTTAGAGCTTCAGTTAGATGTTCATGTTTTAATTCTTTACTTGTTTTCAGAGTTGAAAGTCGGCCAGAAGCTCAATGAGGGCAAGACTAAACAGATTTTTGAGCTCGTGGACCAGCCGGGACTGGTTCTAGTCCAGTCTAAAGACCAGATCACAGCTGGGAACGCCGTGAGGAAAGATCAGATGCAGGGCAAAGCTGCCATTGCCAACAAAACCACGAGCTGCGTGTTCCAGCTGCTGCAGGAGTCTGGTGAGGTTTTTATTTCTGCACAAGGTTTTGGAAACAACAGCTTGCATCAAAGGTTGATTCAGTGACTGGAAAAAACTAAATCTCGTGCATGAACAGAAATGATAATCATGCAATAATACTTAATATATACAGATTCAATAAAATATAGTTTTTAATCTCAGATGTTGTAATTTGTCTGTGAGTTTGAGGTTGCTCTGATATCCACCCTTCTCTCCTCAGGCATTAAGACGGCCTTTGTTAAGCAGCACTCGGACACGGCGTTCATCGCAGCGCACTGTGAGATGATACCCATTGAGTGGGTGTGTCGCAGAGTGGCGACTGGATCTTTCCTCAAGAGGAATCCAGGAGTCAAAGAGGGCTACCGCTTTTCTCCTCTAAAGATGGAGATGTTCTTTAAAGTGAGTCTTGCTGCGTGCAGTGATTCTCTCTGTGTGTTTTCAGTCTGAGTGTTGCAGCAAACTCATCATGATTGTGTTTTTAGGATGATGCCAACAATGATCCTCAGTGGTCAGAGGAGCAGCTGCTGGAGGCCAAACTGTGTGTGGCTGGGCTCACTATTGGTCAGTGTGAGCTGGACATAATGAGTCGCAGCACTGTGGCCATTTTTGAGATAGTGGAGAAGGCCTGGGCCACTCAGAACTGCACCCTGGTGGACATGAAGGTAGCTGTGCAGCAGCGCCCCCTGCTGGTTAAAGTCACATCTTGGTGCGATCACTTTTCTCCTGTAGCTACAGCAGAACTACAACTAAGGACTTTTTCTTTGTTTATAGATTGAATTTGGCGTCAGTGTGAAAAGTGGAGAGATTGTGCTTGCTGACGTGATTGACAACGATTCATGGAGGCTTTGGCCAGCTGGAGATCGGAGCCAGCAAAAAGACAAACAGGTGATGGACTGACTTTGATTTATTTTCATGCTGATATGAAAAAACAGACACAAGCCTCAAACTTTTCTTTCCCCTTTGTAGATGTACAGAGAGCTGAAGGAAGTGACCCCAGAGGCAATGCAGATGGTGAAGAGGAATTTTGAGTGGGTCTCTGAAAGGGTCAAGGTACAGCAAACAGATGCCTCTAATCTATTCTTGATCTTGTAGGAGTGTTTAGCTCTTTCTTTGCTTTGAACGTCCAAACCAACAAACACTGTTTAACATCACAAAAGCCTGCAGCTGCTTTTGATGTCATTCAGGAAAAAACCAGCACAGCTGTACGATTTTTCTTTTGAGCAGGTAAAACTGACATAAAGTGATGATTCAATGGTTTCTGTGTGTCTACAGTTGCTGCTGGAGCCCCAGGCAAGCAGCAGGGTGGTGCTTTTAATGGGCTCCACCTCAGACGTGGCCCATTGTGAAAAGATAAGAAAGGCGTGCGCCTCCTACGGGATCCCCTGTGTCCTCAGAGTCACCTCGGCACACAAGGGTCCAGATGAGACGCTGCGCATTAAAGCTGAATATGAAGGTGTGCTTTAATACTGACGTAACTGCGTCTTTATACTGATCTGGGATTCTTTCTAATCGGATCATTTCTTTATGCTGTGTTGCAGGTGATGGCGTACCCACTGTGTTCGTGGCTGTGGCTGGGAGGAGTAACTGCCTCGGCCCAGTGATGTCTGGTAACACGGCTTACCCTGTGATCAGCTGCCCTCCTCTCACTCCAGACTGGGGACCACAAGATGTCTGGTCATCCCTCCGCATGCCAAGTGGTGAGCAGAGCTCTTTACTGTAACGTGCAGCGTTAATCATACGTGCTGTTTTTGCATTTATTTATTTTTGTCCTGCAGGTCTTGGCTGCTCCACCGTGTTGTCTCCTGAAGCTTGTGCTCAGTTTGCAGCGCAGATCTTGGGGTTGAGGGACCACCTGGTGTGGTGCAAACTGAGGGCATCCATGCTCAACACCTGGGTGTCTCTCAAGCTGGCTGACAAGAAGTTCCAGGCCTGCAGCCTCTGAAGAGCCCAGCGTGCATCACACTGAACAAAAGAGCTTTGGTCCATTTAGCACCCTTGAAGCCAACTGCAGGACTGACAATGACACAATTCATTTCATTGAGGCCGAGTTTATAACATGGAACTGTTTCTAATAGATTTGTTATAGTTTCTCAATTTTAATAGAATTTTATGGAATTTTTTAATTTGTTTATTTATTTTTGCCTGCATGTTGTTGCTGCCTGTGTTTAATTGTGTCATTTTTGTAACTTGCTGCTGCCCATCGTCAGGTCTCCCTAAAAAAGGTTTTTGTTTCAGTGGGATCTTCCTGGTTGAATAAAAGAAAAAGCAAAAAGTGGAATCAAAACATGTAAACAGTTTGTTGATGGTGGCTCACAGCACGGACACGTGGACAGGAAGTCGTGTCATGGAGCTTTCTTTTCTGACTCGATGCAATAAAACATTTAAATACTCGTATTCATGAATCTCATGATAATTTGGGGGTTTCCATGATTTCTTTCATCTCACTCAGTGCACGAACTCATGAATACAGCCAAAACATCCTGTAAATATTAGTCTCAGGTTGGAAGAGATGTAACTGAGAAATGTGAGGAAAAGACGGATGGGAACACAGATTTCTTAAATTATGAATAAAATCACGTTTATATACTGTTCTTTTTTATAATCTTTAGATGCTCCCCTGATCTGACTGGAAACAGTCACACTGAGTACAAGAACCTCAAGTTTCTCTACAGGTCCCGTCAAAGGGACTGACGAAGCTGACCCGACTCATGAAGTGGACTCCATGATGAGTCACATGACTAACGACTCTCTGCGAGACACAGGAGCAGCTGATTCAGGCACAGTTACAATATCAGCTGTGATGATGTGTCTTTAAAATCAAATCAATCTTCTATGTGTGATAAATATAAATATGTGTTTAACACTGTGTGTCTAAACTAATTCAGCACCACAGAGCTAATTACAGAAACATTTATCTGCTTCAAACAAACTCCCTGACTGTCCCCCACTGTCCTCCATCTGGGTGTCTTTGTGTGTGAGTCATGCTGTGTTTGCCACATACACAGCATCTTTATCTTTAAGTGATTATATGACAGACCGGGTGGCCGAGAGGCTTTGTGTGGTGAGAAAACAATAGTTGTGTGAAAAATTAAGTGTTTGTTTTTAACTGTGTGTAGCTTCATTTGTTTATGCTGCTCTAAGAATAAAGTAACGTGTCTTTGAAGAAGTCGTTCTGACCACTATGATTGATGCTTTGACAAAAGCTAATTTACATTTTTGCTTTACTTGGGATTTAAAATTCAATTTTTAAGCTACAAAATCCCAGAAATGTTATTACACCAAATAAATAATACATCTTAAACTACAGTGGAAAGAAATCCAAGGCTGGATTAAAAGCTGCTTGGCAAGATGGCTGCGTCTACATCAGCTCACATCTCATCCTGCTGTTTGTCATGTGCTTCATGGTGTTGTGATGTGAAGCTGTGCTCTCTGTGTAGACGAGTTTTTTTGTTTTCTGTTCTCATGCTGACCTCCCACAAGCAGCCCAGTATGAGCAGAGGCCTCTTTTCCCCTTCTCCAGTTGCCCATTGAGTACATTTCAATGTTCTTCCAGTTACTACCTGTCTCTGACCTGGTGTCTGTGCTATGTATGTATGGTCGGGGTTTGCAAACTTGCATGTGACAAATGAAGGTTTGATTGAAAGTTTTAGGTCTAATCTTAAAGGTAGAGACAGTGTCTGTCTCCTGAATCCCAGCTGGTTCCACAGAAGAGGGAACTGGAAGTACTGTGTTGTGATAATAAAGCACTATGAGATCTTTTAGCAGGTATTCATCCATCTGACCTGCAGCCATACTGGCTTTATTTAAGGAACACTGATTATTTACATTTTTACAAAAATGACACAATTAAAACAGCAACAACACACATGCACAAAAATAAATCAATTTCTATAAAATTCTATTAAAAGTGAGAAACTGTAACAAATCTAAACAGTTCCATGTTATAAACTCGGCCTCAATGAAATGAATTGTGTCATTTTGTTTTGTTTTGTTTGGCAACACAGTCCTCTCTGGTGACACCTGGTGGCCAGAAATATGAAGAGCAGCTTGAGTCTACAAATTAAAGTGTACTGCTTCATTATGACTTCCCACTCCACAGAGTGCAGTTCACAATTCTGTCTGATATTGAGCCACCGTCCTGTTGCTTTGAACAAGATTTTTTTGGATGAAAAATTGATTTGTTCAATAAGTAATTTTGATCAATAAACTTTCCTTATTTAAACGTATCATTGTGTCGTCTTTCTTTGCTTGTGACCTTTTGATTTTGGTAAATACAATAGATGAAAAATACATTAATATACATATAATAATGTAGAGCACATTATGGAGTATGCTTCTGCTGTGAGGTCTCCATGTAGTTATGTCAGTAATCATTGAAACAGTATGTTTATAAGTAATATTTTTGACTTTTGAGGTAAATTGATTTTGAACTGGAACCAGAACATGTTTATGAACTTGTAAAGTAAACACATGATGCATTTAAGGTCATCCTGTTTGTTTTTATTTAAGAAGAGAATTTGTTCCACTGTGCGATGGCCGAGTCTGTTTCTTTTCTTGGAGATAATTTCTCCTGCCTCAGAAAATCCTCCCACATGGGACAGGAGGAGTGCAGAGGAACTGTAGAGATGCAGGAATACGGTCTTCCATAGACTATCAGGTAAAAACAATAAACAGATTTAATTACTGCAAATTTATTTTGAAAATAAAATACATTTTTAATTTTCATTTTATTAACTTTAGAAAGACTTCCATTTGACTCTTTAAAATTATTTAAAGATGTGTATATTTTGAAAAGCTGATTTTTAGTTTGCTACTGAGTTTTTCATGCTTTCAGATAAAATAAACACACACAATACAAAAGTAAACAACATGAACAGAAACCTAGCAAACCCATCTGAACAACTCAAAATACTCCCACATGACAGATCCTCCTCTCGTCCTCACTGGCTCCACATCTCTCCACAGAATGATCAGTGAAATGATCAAATCCTGCAAATGATTCACTTTCCTGTAAACCACTGAATCAGATACTGAAGCAGCAACAACATCATCTGATGACAGCAGCAGGTAAAGGCTTTGTTTATTTTGTGGAAAGTCCTTTCATTCATCCTCATCATTGTGTATGTGGTGTGTTGCAGTGATGGACTGTAACAACATGACAACTCAACCAAAGCAGGGCTGCAATGAAACCCACACAGATGGACAATTAAAACTATCTCAAACACCGACTCGTGATCTAGAGCTGGTGTCACCCAGAGTTTTTTTTTTAGAGATCTGTAACAGAACCAGGCACAATGGATCCTGTTACATCAGGTCTTAGCTGAAAGAAAAAAGGACAAACAGGAGCAAAGAGGCAACAAGGCTGAATGAATACAGGAAGCATAGATAATAACTGGAGTTAACATTCTAGAGAGCAGCAACTGACTAGAAAGTTGAATGTAATGTGTCGTTTCTACTTGTATTGTTCTGTAATGCAGTAATAAAATGCTAAACTCTGTGATCACATTGCAATAATGTTTTCCATTACAAACCACCAAACATGCCTTTGTCTCCTGTGCAGTGTGAGCTACAATCACCTGATTTCAGTTCATGTGAAGGAAGAAAAAGGTGGAGCCACCTTACAACCTTTGAGGAGTGAAGATATGGACATTTCTTTGTTTTTAATTATTGGATTATTTTAAGCAGTATCACTGTGAGTGTGACTGTGTGGAACTTTTAACCTCCTAGTAGAGTGGTTCCCAAACCTTTTTCGCTAGGCCCCCCTTTGTTTTACAAGGAAAATGTTCGCGCCCCCCCTCGCGCACGGGGGGCCATCGCTCTGCTCTTCCTACTTGGCTTGACATGGGCCTGTGGCCTCCTCTTCATTAACGAGAGTACAGTCATCGTGGCCTGTCCCACTGAGTTACAAAGTCTACCCGCCGTGTTTCTATATTTAACTTGTTTGTTTACCGCCACTCACTGCACCACGCTTCCTCTTCCAGAGTCGGATCCGCAGGATGTGGAACGACACGGTTCGGAAGCAGACAGAATCTTCTTTCATGGCGGGAGATATCAACAGCACCCCGACACTCAACCGTGGTGAGACCTCCGTCTCTATATTTCTCCCTCCATTAAATTATACTCGCTGAAATTCTCAGACACACACAGATTTACAGCATTTAACACTAGAATTACTGAGCCTTTTTTTTCCTGGTGCAAGTCCCTACTACTACATTTACTAACCCTGTGCAAATTTGCGTAAATTCCCCTGAACCTAACACCTCCTAGCACCCTGCTGAGATTTTCACAGGCCTTCAGCTCCATTGTTCTCCTGCTTTTGTTGTGCAAACACACCCTCCCCCAAACCCCAACCAGGAGAGATTCAGGTCTTTCCTTACCTGCAAAGCTACTTTCCTTCCTTACCTGCAGCGTACAATACACCATGGTAGTTTCTATGTGCAATATTTCTCATATGCAATATTAGTTCTTGTCAGTCCTTGTCACTGCATTGCATGCCTGTCCATAAACATATATACACAGAGTTGTACATATATTTATATAGCCACACCTTACATAATATGCATAGTCTAGTTACACACACAAACACACACACACCAATATTTTTCAATACACGTGTCCATATTTATGTTTCCAGATTGTTTGTATAGTGCACTTTCTATACTTTGCTCTTTATACAGTTTTTATTTTTGCTGCGTTTGGTCTTGCACTGTCCACTTTTCTGCAATGACAATGCAGATTTTCCACCTGTGGGACTAATAAAGACAGATTAGCTGCGTTTGTGTTTGTGTTTGTGCAACATTTACATTTGTTTACTCTGAGTCACGAATTTCTGACACAGGTAAACCTGCTGCGATTCCTGTTGCAGCTGTCTTGCACCTGGCACTGCCTGGCACGAGACACTTCTAAGCACTGAAGTGGAGAAAACGTCTCGCTGTGTAGTGTCTTTTGCAAGTTGAGGAAGTTCTTGCCGGACTTTATTCACCGTGCCCAGGAACGTTGTTTTGCACTGCATGAAGACATATTTGGTCTCCAAATCCGTGGCCATCCAGAACTTGATCCCAAATTTGTCTGGCTTGGTTGCGATATACTGTGTGAATGGACAACGAACCTTGGTAGGGAACAGCTGTTCATCTATGGTCATGTGTTCTCCTGGAGTGAAACTCTTAGCACAGTTCTCGTTGAAGCGTGTCCAGATGTCAGAGATCGCCGCAAATTTGTCTGTTTTCACCCGTTCTGCCCACGTGTCCTTGTCATCAAATCAAAGGTGTTACATAATTGAAATGAATCTATCTCGGGGCATTGTCTCTTTGATTACTGGCACCAGAAATCTTTCTGACCAGCAATCCACAATGGCACCAACAGGACACATGATTGGTCTTACAAACAGGATTGAAATGAATGCCATCAGTTCATGAACTGACAAATTCCAGTCCTGCTCTGTTCTGTGGGCTTGATGGACCGTACAATCCCTGATGGGGAGTAATTAAAATAATTAGAGAATGGTAAATTTACATGAAGCTCATTGTAAATGGGTTTATATAAATATCATATGTAATATGGCAATGACAAACCTTAGCAGACTCTGTGGGTCCAGCTGCGCAGTGAAGCAGGAGCGATTTGCTTCTGCACTGGGCATCCCAATGTCCTCCTCAACCCACACAGTGCCGTCTTTTGCAGTGTGGCAAAAGAACTGAGGGACAGAATTTATTTTTTATGTTTTTTGTTTTTTAATTTTTGCTATTTTTACATGAACAGGCAGAGGAGAGAACACGCAAAGCTGGAGAGATCACATATGCTACTGTATCAGCAACTATTGATTCTGTTTTCACACAATTTTTTATAAATTAAACAGACTTGTTTTTCCATATATTGTGAATGTGTGTCTTTCATATTTGCAGGTCAGTCAATGTGTGGGATATTTTGTATAGATACAGCAGGCATTTTTGAGGGTTGTAACACAGATTTTTCTCTTGGCTTGAATCGGAGCTACTCTGAGTGAGCAAATACAAATGTGCCAGGCCTCAAAGATAATGGGTGGTTTGCACAACAAAAGCAGGAGAACAATGGAGCTGAAGGCCTGTGAAAATCTCAGCAGGGTGCTAGGAGGTGTTAGGTTCAGGGGAATTTATGCAAATTTGCGCAGGGCTAGTAAATCTAGTAGTAGGGACTTGCACCAGGAAAAAAAGGCTCAGTAATCTAGTGTTAAAAGATGCCAAAGAGGAAGTGCATCTTTTCAGATGAACTGGAAAAGAAATTTCCCTCATACCATCCCGGCTGGAATAAATGGGAGGTGGAGTGCATCGTGTGCAGAGCTGGCACATACGTTTGTGTGTCTAACAAAGGTGCCGCAGACCTTGTTGCTCACATGGACACAGAAAAAATAAAAATGAAATAATAATAATAATAAATAAAAATTAATCGAGTAAATTAATTGAGTTCTTTGTTAGACCTGGGGAAAACAAGGATGCTGCAAGGTTGAGCAGCGCCTGCACCAAGACTGAAGCTATTGTCAATGGTGTGATAGTGTAACATTCAGTGGAAGTCACGGAAGATGGAAGTAACCATGGAACAGAGAAAAGATTTATGTAAGTATTCATAATTCAGTCCTTTGATGGAAGAATAGTGCCTTGCAAACAAAACAGAAACAGCAGAAACCATTGCGCACACATTTATACAGATGAGGCCATATTTCTGCACCATTATTTAAATCCAGAGTTTAAGTTAGTTTTTTGCCCTTGTTGATGTGTAAGAGCCTATATGACATTTTTATTTCACCATTCATTAACCGCACAGAGAAAGCATTGTTTAAAATGTTACAATTCTCTCTAAGCAAACAGAATTATTAAAGTGTCCTGTTTTTTGGAAATCAAAATATGGTCACCCTAACTTATTATGAACAGTGCTGCTTAAATATGATCACAATTATTCATGGCATCTATTTTCTGAGACTCAGTTTTGAACTCTCCTCTAATTAAAAACGTTGCCATTGATATCACATTATGGTCAATTTGCCGGCACTTTGTCTCTGGTTGACTTTGCTCCTTGTGAAACCAGTTTTATGACCTCTGCAGTTTTCTCTTTGAGACATTTTCATGAGAACAGTGTGGAGCTTTCCATGGTTCACCGATCTTCATCCTTCTTTTATCTGTGGTCTCTCCATCCCTGCCAAATGGTATTGCAGATTGTGATCTGATTTGTTAAACACCATCTCTCTGTCTCACACACAAAATCTCTCACACAGATGTACACACATACACAACAAAAGAGAGGGAGAGATTCGTAACCTCACAGTTTTTAAATGTGCTGCTGAGGGATTCAGACAAGAGAATTGCAAAGCAGCTAAGCCGACACTGAAGGATGAGAAAATGTGTGAAGTTAATCTGATCTGAAAGACAACCGTAAATGGTTAATGAATGTAGACCATAGATTTAATATAAAAATCAAGCTGTAAGACATCACGCATAACTCACATCCCATTTCTAATGTCTCTAACTGAACATTTGTTCCATTTTAACTTTTTGAAATTACATTACATCCTACTGTGAAACTAGGGGAAACTGCTATTATTTATTTTAATTAATGGACTCAAGAGTTTATAGGTTATAATTTTTGTTAAATTGTTACTTGAATCCGGAATCAATAGAAAAAACCTATGATGAAAGTGGTTACTCAAGGTAAACATGCAGGAAGCTGAGGGCTATTTTCCCAAAGAGCCATGATGGAGAGACACATTGAACATCAGTACAAGGAAACGTCACACAACCTGGCTTAGCTCAGGTAGCAGAAAGGACTACGACTTTCAGGAGGAAAAGAGTAAACATCTATACAGACTCAGCAATTCATGTCAGTGGACCACAATGGAGACTTTTACAACCAAAACTCCAGTAAAACAAAAAGAACAATTGGAAGAATCGATATGATAGCTGCCCAGGGAAGAGGCAGTGATGAAATAGAAGGACATCAAAGGAAGCAAATATGCCTGCAAAAAGGAAATGAGGCAGCAGACCTGGCAACAAGAAAGGAGGGCAAGGACAAATGATTGCTCTGACAGAGGACACTACCATCATTGACAGAAGATGATATCAAAGCAATGCAAAAAGAGGCAGGAGCCTCTGAGATCAATGGATGGATGGAGAAAGGAAAAACACAGAATAGTGGACTCTGAGAGCACATGATGGGAGGTCAAGCTGCCCCAACAGAATTTTGTCAACTATTGTTAAAAATCACCACCTGGTCCTTCACATGAGAGCAGAAAACAGACTCAGAAGAATATGGAAGGTCTGTAAGTGACACCCACACATGGGAGAGAGGGTGGAAAACTCAAGTCCTCATCAGCAACATTGTACCCATCAGGTAAAACATAGGCTACGTTTGCTTTGCACTGTCCCCACCTGTTGATAGTGACACAGTATGATGTGATTCACGATTAGGTTCTTGATTAATGTGTGTTGTTGTTATTCTGCCTGGTTCTATTTGCCCCTTTTTAACTTTGAGCACCTGTCCCTTTAAACATCTTTGCACGGCCCTGGTAGCCATCAATGAATGAAACACATGCACACAATCTTCATGCACTGCCTGTATTTACATCTGAAACACCAACAGTGCAACCAACAGTTTGGGGCTGTAACAGGGTGGGAGGGTTCAATAATTCACAGCCAAACATGCAGCTTTTAAAGCACACTGCAAGTAAAACATAGAGATATAATAAATATGACAAAGATATATAAATAAATTATAGAATAGAATATCGAATTATGGATCATAGTTTCCATAATATGATTTATTTCTGTCAACATTCATTAATAATACATTATCCCACATGTTTTCCACATATTCAGGTTTCATGCACACATCCACACACTTCAGTAAGTCCTCTGAAAACATCACAAGGCAGACTTGCGCTTTTTCTGTCATCTTCAGTACTTCATAGAAACTCAAGTAAAATTCTAGTTCAGGTAAAAAAGGAACAGCAACAATGTAACAGTCCAATGAGACCAATGAAATGTGTTAAGAAGGGGAAATAACCTTCCTAGAAAACTGAAGAGGGCGGGTACCAAGTTAAATAACGGATAGTGCACACCTCACTATGGCACAAGCTCATTGGTCCTTCAGCCAGAGGAGCTAAAAATCAAAGAAACTTGCATATCAAGTTTGGGTTAATTGAAATTTGAAAGTTAAAAATCTGGTGTACATGATCTCATTTCCTGGGAACAAACCAATGTTCCAAAGATCAGCTAAATCGACTCTTTGATGGCAGGATTCAAAGTCACAGTAAACATCAGAGTGAAAGTTGTTCTACTTTGTGCAGTAGTTAAAAAAGAGTCAAGTTGTTCTCGCTAACGTTAGTTTTCATGTTTTCTAACAGGAAAAGTTCACTTTCATCTTCAATATTTTCTGTTGGACGACACTGAAAAATATCACTGTCACTACGTGTGTTCTGACTCTGTTACTCTTTCTGTTTTCTGTAGATCAGGAAACCAACAGCAGCAGCAGCAAGAAGCACATCAGTCCAACAGGTCCATCCTCCTTGTTTCCTACATCCTCTGTGTTTCCTCCTGTCTGAGCTGCAGGTGAGAAACAGGTGTGAGGTGTCAGCTGTCAGGTAGGTGATGAGTGAAGAACAGAACAGAATCCATTTCCTCTTCAAACTGCTGTCAGACATTATCTACTGCACTCTGATCACATCACTCAGACCAGCTGCTTTCTACAAAGTCTCATCAACAACATCTTTAGAAACAAACATCAACAACCAGGAAGCAGCTTCACCTCTGATCACACACACACTCAACTCTACTCACTCACCTGGAGGATCAACATGAAGGTAGATGCTGTTGATGAGCTTTATACCGTCTCCCTCTCTCTGGACATGACACTCGTATGTTCCAGCATCATTAATCGTCACATCTTTCAGAATCAAAGACACGTCTCCATCCTTCATCTGTCTGTCCTGCAGATCCACCCGGTTCTTAAAAGATGGATGCTGGTCAGCAAGAGGTCGCCCATCCAGGTCAACGAATACATGATTATCTCCCAGTTCAGCTCTGCTCTACTCTACAACTATCTTCTTGTTTGGAGCTTGTTTTATTTTCCTTTTTTTTTTTTTTTTACCTTAGTAATAATAATAATAATAATAATAATAATAATAATGCATTGGATTTATATAGCGCTTTTCAAGGCATCCAAAGCGCTTTACAATGACATTATTCATTCACGCTCACATTAACACTGGTGGAGGCAAGCTACGGTTGTAGCCCCAGCTGC
The DNA here is from genome assembly GCF_001858045.2 of Oreochromis niloticus. Classification (NCBI taxonomy): domain Eukaryota; kingdom Metazoa; phylum Chordata; class Actinopteri; order Cichliformes; family Cichlidae; genus Oreochromis; species Oreochromis niloticus. The sequence continues at coordinate 41,050 of NW_020327543.1, forward strand.
CCTGGGGCAGACTGACAGAAGCGAGGCTGCCATATCGCGCCATCGGCCCCTCTGGCCAACACCAGTAGGCGGTAGGGTACTGAGTGTAGTACTGAGTGTTTAGCATAAAACAGTCAAATTGAGCTGCAGAGCTTCACCCCCACGTCTGCCATCTGCTAACCAGAAGCCCGTCATGGACACATTTTTGAAGGTTTTGCCTTAAGTCAGTTCTTTCTTGTTCATAAACACAGTTCACTGACTTCATCTTTTATTGCATTCGCTGATTTTTCGTCTGTGGCAATGAACAAGCAGGAGAGTGACCTCAGACAGCAGCACACCTGAATACAGGAAGTGCTGAGTGGACTGTACCATCATGGGGCCATAAATATTTATATTCAATATGTTCTTTATTTCCTTTGACTTCTGAGTTAGATTTTTTTTTTTACATTTAATCAGCATGTTAACTTCTTGAAATACACCAGTGAACACTGAATTCTGAGATTGTTTGAGTTTCCATGAATAGTGTCACAGGGCGACCCTTATTGGCTGGAATCACAGTGAGATGGACCAAGACAAGTGCAGTGGAACAAAAACTATTTATTTGCAATACAGCTCTCCTTACAAACATTTCACTCCCTCCACTGACAACTGGCAGCCTTAAACACTTTCAGCTGTCACAGGCTAAACCATTATTCCACTCACAGGTAATTTATTAAATCCCAACCTTCCACCACAGTATACAACACATCAATGTGAATAAATAAATATATAAATACATTTCATATTTTCATCTTAATAAATATTTTACACTCTAACCTTACACCAAACCCCTTATTATAAAAACCCTTTAAATGGTGTCTGGACCCCCCGGGAAACATTTGCCCAAACACCTTGGTGAGAACACAGGAAAGAAAGGTGAGTAATTATATCTTACAGTCATTTATTTGCACCACTCTTATTCCTAGATTTTTCACACACTTGTGTTACTTCTCCTTACTGGTAAAACCTTACTTTTATCTCAATCACCATTCCTTTCTCCTAACAGACAACCACCACGTTCCTCGATGAAGAGCAGCTGTGCAGGACCTGGAATAAAGGCTATCAAATGATTTTTAAAATACACAATTAATATTGAATAAATAATTAAACTTCTTGTGTGCAAAGGTTCTTCATGTGCAAATGTATGCTTCAAGTGCTCTGGTAAAAAAAGTGCTAGATCAGTTTTAATGCTTTTAAAAAGTGAAATAAACTATCCTGGTCACACTGAGCAGTGAATGTTTGCTCATCTGGACCCTTTGTGTTGTTGTTTAATAGCATCACTGTGTCATATATCATGTACTTTATTTTGTGTGCTGGTGTCACTGATGGCTGCTGCTGTGTGACAACAAACACACAAACACTTTCATGTGTTTCGCCTAAGCATTTGACCTTCACCTTCGTTGTTTGGGTCAAAGGTCACAGTTGAGCTTGAACAATAATGTAAAGAAATCATGTGGAGAATAATATCTGAAAGGACATGAAGAGAGCTGAACAACACACAATTTATTTTTTCAGTACGACGTCACAATGACGCCATAAAGTGTCACAAAATCACACACTGCATGAAAACATCTTAAAATCTGAAGTTTTTACAGGTTATAGAAGCCAAAGATTTCCAGTTCTGGTCCAACCATGTGGGTAAAGATAATAAATAAACACATGAGAAAAAAGAGTTTTAGTAGAGCCTCTTGTTATCTCCTGTAGTCTGAGTTTAGCCATTAGTCCTTCAACATCTGCCAGAAAATGTTCAGGATTTTCTATGAGTCTGTTGTGGCCAGTGCCATCCTCTATGCTGTTGCATGCTGAGGGAGCAGGCTGAGGGTCGCAGATGCCAACAGACTCGATAAACTGATCCGTAAGGCCAGTAATGTTGTGGGGATGGAGCTGGACTCCCTCAAGGCGGTGTCAGAGAGGCGGATGTTGTCTAAGATAAAGACAATGTTGGATAACGCCTCCCACCCACTCCATGACATGCTGGTCAGTCACAGGAGCGCGTTCGGTGAGAGACTGAGATTACCGAAAAGCACCACTGAACGACACAGGAAATCGTTCCTGCCTGTGGTCATCTCCCTGTACAACTCCTCCACTTAACACACTGTTTACTGCAACAGCTACACCCTTTTTGCACATGCCCTTCTTGTTATCCAGCTATTTATCAATAAGTGACTTTTATCAATATATATATGCCTGTAAATATTGTGCTGTTCTTAGTTAGTGTATTGTCGGTCTCTGTTAATGTTTGTTTATAATGGAGCACTGTAACGAAAAATAATTTCCCCTAGGGATCAATAAAGTATTCTGATTCTGATTATAACAGTGAGACAGCACTGCCACCATGAGGTCAAACTGGAGCATTGCAGGTAATAATTCTCAGCCTGAACACTGTTGGAACATCAGACCTCCTCACACTTTGAACTCATTGTTATTCTGAGTGTTTCTAGTTTCACTTTGATTCTGTTATTTTCTTCTCCCTGTGCTGATCCTTTGGTCTCTTAATGTTTCTGAAATTTAAAACTGCTGGCGAAGGGTAAACGTAAATACAGTAAGATCATAATTCACGTCGGCAGTAATGACACCCGGTTACGCCAATCGGAGGTCACTAAAATCAATATTGAATCGGTGTGTAACTTTGCCAAAACAATGTCGGACTCTGTAGTTTTCTCTGGTACCCTCCCCAATCAGACCAGGAGTGACATGTTTAGCCGCATGTTCTCCTTAAATTGCTGGCTGTCTGAGTGGTGTCCCAGAAACGATGTGGGCTTCATAGATAATTGGCAAACCTTCTGGAGGAAACCTGGTCTTGTTAGGAGAGACGGCATCCATCCCACTTTGAATGGAGCAGCTCTCATTTCTAGAAATATGGACCAATTTATTAAACCCCCCAAAATATGACTATCCAGAGTTGGGACCAGGAAGCAGAGTTGCAGTCTTACACGCCTCTCTGCAGCTTCTCTCCTCCTGCTACCCCCCAAAAACCCATCTCCATTGAGACTGTGTCAGCTCCCAAACAGACAAAAAAACAAACTAAAAACCAGCAATAAACAAATTAAACATAAAAAATCACAAAGAAAGAACAATACAGTATCCACATCTGAACCAAAGAGTAAAACAGTGAAATGTGGACTATTAAATATTAGGTCTCTCTCCTCCAAGTCTCTGTTAGTACATGACTTAATAATTGATCAACAAATCGATTTACTCTGCCTTACAGAAACCTGGTTGCAGCCGGATGATTATGTTAGTTTAAATGAATCAACACCCCCGAGTCATTCTAACTACCAGAAACCTCGAAGCACAGGCCGAGGGGGCGGTGTGGCAGCAATTTCTCACACCAGTCTATTAATTAACGAAAGACAAAGACAGACTTTTAATTCATTTGAAAGCCTGATGCTTAGCCTCGTCCACCCCAGCTGTAAAACTCAGAAACCAGTCTTACTTGTTATCATCTATCGTCCACCTGGGCCTTACACAGAGTTTCTCTCTGATTTCTCAGACTTTTTATCTGATTTAGTGCTCAGCTCAGATAAAATAATTATTGTGGGTGATTTTAACATCCATGTAGATGCTAAAAATGACAGCCTCAACATCGCATTTAATCTGTTATTAGACTCAATTGGCTTCTCTCAAAATGTAAAAGAACCCACCCACCACTTTAATCACACTAGATCTTGTTTTAACATATGGCATAGAAACTGAACATTTAACAGTGTTTCCTGAAAACCCTCTGCTGTCTGATCATTTCCTGATAACATTTACATTTACAATAATTGATTACACAGCAGTGGAGAGTAGACTTTATCAAAGTAGATGTCTTTCTGAAAGTGCTGTAACTAAGTTTAAGAATATAATCCACCCACTGTTATCATCTTCAATGCCCTGTACCAACATAAAGCAGAGCAGCTACCTGAACGGATCATCATTTAGCCTGGAGAAATAGTTTGCTGCTTTATAAGAAAGCCCTCCGCAAAGCCAGAACATCTTACTATTCGTCACTGATTGAAGAAAATAAGAACAACCCCAGGTTTCTCTTCAGCACTGTAGCCAGGCTGACAAAAAGTCAGAGCTCTACTGAGCCAACAATCCCTTTAATGTTAACTAGTAATAACTTCATGATCTTTTTCACAAATAAAATTTTTATCATTAGAGAAAAAATTACCAATAATCATCTCACAGATGTAATATCATCTACAGCTACTTTTAGTACCATCGATGTTAAGTTAGACTCTTTTTCTCCAATTGATCTTTCTGAGTTAACTTCAATAATTAATTCCTCCAAACCATCAACGTGTCTTTTAGACCCCATTCCCACAAAACTGCTCAAAGAAGTCCTGCCATTAATTAATTCTTCACTCTTAAATATGATCAACCTATCTCTAATAATCGGCTATGTACCACAGACCTTCAAGGTGGCTGTAGTTAAACCTGTCATATCTAGACCCAGCAGTCTTAGCTAATTATAGGCCAATCTCCAACCTTCCTTTCATATCAAAAATCCTTGAAAGAGTAGTTGTCAAACAGCTAACAGATCATCTGCAGAGGAATGGCTTATTTGAAGAGTTTCAGTCAGGTTTCAGAGCTCATCACAGCACAGAAACAGCTTTAGTGAAGGTTACAAATGATCTTCTTATGGCCTCTGACAGTGGACTCATCTCTGTGCTTGTCCTGCTAGACCTTAGTGCTGCGTTTGATACTGTTGATCATAATATCCTATTAGAGCGATTAGAACATGCTGTAGGTATTACAGGTACTGCACTGCAGTGGTTTGTATCATATCTATCTAATAGACTCCAATTTGTTCAAGTAAATGGAGAGTCCTCTTCACCCACTAAGGTCAATTATGGAGTTCCACAGGGTTCGGTGCTAGGACCAATTCTGTTTACATTATACATGCTTCCCCTAGGCAGCATCATTAGAAGACATAGCATAAATTTTCACTGCTATGCAGATGACACGCAGCTCTATCTATCCATGAAGCCAGGTGTTATGTCCCTCTGCAGCCCCTAATCATCTTAATGTGTTCAGCTGGTGCTAATTGGCCACACCTAGTCAGGTGTGGATAAAAGCATACTTGAGGCAGGCTTTCAGGGAGCTCACTTGTCTTTGCCTTGGTGGCACCAGCCATTTTAGCCAACCTGGTATTCCATTTTAAGATAAAACCTCGTCTCACCTACACCCTGCTATTCGTCTCCTTTTTTTTAATGTTGCGGCTTTTGAGCCGGGTCGTAACATAAGTGGGGGCTCGTCCGGGATTTGAACCCGGGACCTCTAACACACACCAATTAGTTAAACTGCAGGAATGTCTTAAAGACATAAAGACCTGGGTGGCCGCTAACTTTCTGCTTTTTAATTTAGATAAAACTGAGGTTATTGTACTCGGCCCTGAAAATCTTAGAAATATGGTATCTAACCAGATTCTTACTCTGGATGGCATTACCTTGGCCTCCAGTAACACTGTGAGGAACCTTGGAGTCATTTTTGACCAGGACATGTCCTTCAATGCACATATTAAACAAATATGTAAGACTGCTTTCTTCCATTTGCGCAACATCTCTAAAGTTAGAAATATCCTGTCTCAGAGTGACGCTGAAAAACTAGTTCATGCATTTATTACTTCCAGGCTGGACTACTGTAATTCATTATTATCAGGATGTCCTAAAAACTCACTGAAAAGTCTTCAGCTGATCCAAAATGCTGCAGCAAGAGTACTGACAGGGACTAGAAAGAGAGAGCATATTTCTCCTGTTTTGGCTTCCCTTCATTGGCTTCCTGTTAAATCCAGAATTGAATTCAAAATCCTGCTCCTCACATACAAGGTCTTAAATAATCAGGCCCCATCTTATCTTAATGACCTTGTAGTACCATATCACCCTATTAGAGCACTTCGCTCTCGCTCTGCAGGCCTACTTGTTATTCCTAGAGTATTTAAAAGTAGAATGGGAGGCAGAGCCTTCAGTTTTCAGGCCCCTCTTCTGTGGAAACAGCTTCCAGTTTGGATTCGGGAGACAGACACTATCTCTACTTTCAAGATTAGGCTTAAAACTTTCCTTTTTGCTAAAGCATAGAGTTAGGGCTGGACCAGGTGAGCCTGAATCCTCCCTTAGTTATGCTGCAATAGATGTAGGCTGCCGGGGATTCCCATGATGCATTGAGTTTTTCCTTTCCAGTCACCTTTCTCACTCACTATGTGTTAATAGACCTCTCTGCATCGAATCATATCTGTTATTAATCTCTGTCTCTCTTCCACAGCATGTCTTTATCCTGTTTTCCTTCTTTCACCCCAACCGGTCGCAGCAGATGGCCGCCCCTCCCTGAGCCTGGTTCTGCCAGAGGTTTCTTCCTGTTAAAAGGGAGTTTTTCCTTCCCACTGTCGCCAAAGTGCTTGCACATAGGGGGTCATATGATTGTTGGGTTTTTCTCTGTATTTATTATTGTGCGATCTACTGTACAATATAAAGCGTCTTGAGGCAACTTTTGTTGTGATTTGGCGCTATATAAATAAAACTGAATTGAATTGAATTGAATTAATGTTTCTGTGCCTCCCTGTGTTTCCTCCTTGTCTGTCTTTTGGATCACTTTCTTTTTTATTTTGAAAGAATCTGTTCTCTTATTTGTCACTTTACTTCCTTTTCCTGTCTTTCTACCTTCCAGCAGTGACCCTGAAGTATCTGCAGCTATAATCAGAGCTGACTGACTCTCTAAACATCTTGATTACCTCCTTTCAGATACACTGAAACCTGACCTGCATCTGAGTGTCCTGGACTTACATGGAAAACCAAAATCCAGACTTTGTTCTGAGCAGGTTTTAATTTTGTTGTGTTCTCACTAGGGCTGGATATCGAAACCCGGTTCTTGTTGAGAACTGGTTCCCACTGTTTCAATTCCTTGGAATAGTTTGCCATTTTTGCAAACGATTCCCTTATCGATTCCAGTCGCCCCGAATGACGTCACCATGTTGCGGAGCGTCGTTTACCTGGCAGGAAACACGGCGCCTAAGCAGCTCAAACGCTCAAAAGTTTGGTCATATTTTACGAGAACGGATGACAACAGGGCAATTTGCAATACTTGCAAAGTAGATATTTCATTTAAGGGAGGAAATACTACGAATATGCAAAAGCATTTGCTCACAAAACACGCGATAACCTTAAATGAATGTCGTGTTTTTAATTCCGGACTCGTGAATCTCAACCCAGCAGCAGCGGTAACGTTTGCACGTCCTCTCCCGTTAATGCGGCAGGTAAATAATCAGCTAACAGTGCATATTATGTTAGCGCGATCTGCCTTATTACAAAACCTGCCATTACTGTGCGCTGCATTTAGGTGACCATGATGAGAGAGACAGACGGAGTCTGGCTGGTGCTCGCTGGCAGTTCTCACTGCAGTCTACTGGTAGCGTCTCCTTTCAGGCCAGGATAGACGAATGTCACCGGGCAGTGACTAAGTTTGTGGTCAAAGGCTTGCACCCATTTGCCACAGCAGATGCCCCCGATTTTAGGTAAGTGATTGTAGGCAGGAACATTACTGGATATTCTTGTGTAATTGCTACAGAATAATTTATGTTATACTTTGTTATTGCTACAGAAGAATATTTATTTTACTATTTTACATTTACAATTTTTTTTCCTGGGGACCCTGTGACACCCCATTGAAGAGCTGTAGGCTGTGGATCTCTTAAGATCTCACTGTTGGGTTTGTAAGGCCATGTTACTCCTAAATTTCTATCTTGTTCAAAGAGAAGATTAAAAGAAGATTTAAAAGAATCAATAAGAGAATTGAATCGTTAAACAGAATCGAAAATGGAATCGGAATTGTGAAAATCTTATCAATACCCATTCTCACTGTAAAAATTACAACATTCAGAGCCCTAAAAGCAGAAAGCTGCTGACAACTTTTACAACAATTTCTGCATTTTATACTTTTAGCCACAATGTTCAGTAAGTGTTTGAAGAGTCCACCCAAGAAAAGAAGACATTTCCCCTTTATGGCTGTGATAAAACTGATTACAGGCAGAGAACAAAAGTCAACAAATATCAAGTCAATGAACTTACTTCCAGTAACTGACTTCTAATTCAGTATAAGTCAGTGATAAAAAGACATAAAACATAAAAAATCTGTAACATGTAGATGTCCTCTGGTCTGAGGTGCTGGAGGGACCAGTTAGTTACTTCAGTGAAGAGTAGACGACGTCTGGCTCTGGTTTAAAGTCTGAACACAAACACACACAGTTCAAACAACAGGAAACATGATTACAAGCTTTGTAGTTCAATCAAGACCTCCAATCTCCACCTTTTTGCATCACACACAGTCCCAGTTCAGACTTTACTGGGAACCAGCTCAGATACAAATCAGAGCTTCCATACTGCTCACACTTTAACTGCTTCTTAAGATGTCAGTCAGGAAGTCAGAAAAGTATCACATAATCTATCCTAGCGTCTGTGTTTTAGGTTGTAAACAGACAATCAGACAAATAGTATTGTGGCAGCACGAGGTGGAAATAAAGTAAATACTCTTCACAGTTTTAAAAAGACAACGCCACCCTGGGAATTTCACCCAGAGAATACTGGAAGTAACACTGAATCACCAAAAAGGCACTTAGGTTCGCTATACTCAGTACAGAGACGAGGTTCAATGATAAACAAATTGACAATTTATTAATAATTATTTAAAACACCGTATAAAAGCACAATCATAAATATTCATGTACAAATATGCTTAAAAAGGTATTCAGAGCTGAGGCTTACCAGTGGAGGGGCAGGGATGCCACACACAAACTAAAAAAAGAAAACACACCAAGACACAAGTGCAGCACACTATCACACTAATAAACTAAACAAGGCAGGTGTGTACACGCAAAGGATCCCACCACCAAGGCACCCTAGTCTCCTCCACGTCGGCGCTCCACTTCTGAATAAAAGAAACAAAGAAAATTTTAATATATTACAACAAACTAATGTGTAACGCTGGGGGATAACCCAACTGCAGGACCACACTGGTGATCTACAGCTAGAAAAAGGGCCTCCCACCAGTGGCGTAACAAAAAACCAAACTACAAATCAAAAACAGTAAAACAACATACAATCTGGATAAAACTCTAACATCTGGAGCAAACGGAATCGCCGTATTGCTCCAACTTGCCGTCTGCACAACTACAAGTTAACGGTCAATCAATATGCACGCCAGCTGACTCCGATAACTGGCATGCATATGGCCGTTGTCCACGCCGACGTCCACTGTAAAAGCTGGCAGCAGCAGGGAAAGAAATCTCGCAACGGGAACAGACGGTAAAAGCACAGCAAAGCAAAACAGCAGCACTTCAGTTCGCGTAGCTTGGCGCAAAACTAAGGCCCACACTTCCTGCAAAGCATAATAAATAATTACTATAAAAGAACAATAGAAGGCAGAGAGCGTAACAAAAGTTGATTACGTACCAAGTAAGCCGTGTCATAGAACGTGAGCAGAATGGCTCGGAGGAGGCTTCTACAGCTACGACCTACAAACAATAGCCGTTTACCACCAAGTAAGGTAATATACACACTACAATGAGTAAACACCTACCAGCTGCGATGGAGGCTTCAGAAGAGTAACCCGCAAATGATCTCGGCAACACCAAAGGGAAGTCAGGTGACCAAAAAGGAGATCACAGGTAAGCGATCCAGGGACACTCAAATGGCCACTATTTATACTAGCGCCCCCTAATGCGCCAGGCTGAAAGTGGGTTGGACCGAGGGATAACATTCATCCTGCCACAATCTGAAGGTTAATTTTTGCCTGGCTTCTCTAAATGAACATTTAGAGAATTTATTTTGACTTTCATAAATGTGTTTCATCTTTGTTGCTCTTGTTTGAAACTGATGTCTCACTGTGAGGATATTTATGGTTAGGCCCTCACTGCAGATTAAAATAATTTCTAGATTTACAAAAAACAGCAAGAATTCATCTTTATAATGTTACATCCAAAGCTGTTTCATGCATTTATTTTTTTTAAATAATTCATTTGAAGCATGTGTGACGGAGTTACACCGTCCCGGGCCGCAGACAGCTGATCTGGGTGCATACACGCACCACCACCATTAGTTTCTACAATTACCGTGGCTGCGCGTCTTTTCGTCGACCGGGTGGATAAACAAAAAGGGGTGAGAGGTATATTTCGAGCGGCGCAGAGGGTGGCCAACATATTTTCCCCGCTTACCTTTAATAAAGCCGGTCACGTAGACTCGCTGTGATCGCCGATTATACGAATGGGCAATGGGGTATAAAAGAAGGCTGTCAGGGCCTACCAGGGCTTTCGGTGAGATGTTACAGAGAGGGTAACATGCAGACTGTGTTTTGTATATAGATGTTTGTTTTGTGTTGACTTAAGTTAGTTTTCTATTTTCTTTGTAAATAATCTTTTGTGCACCTGGGAGGCCGGCAGAATAAACTATCCACACTGAATGCTTCCTGACTGCATTTGTTCGGGAGAAGTTTAGGAGAGGACCCCGCGACACATGGTTGAAAAGCAATGTCTGACTTTCATTGGTTAAGATTTATAGAATTTCTATTTTGCTTGAATTTTACTTTTGTCAGATTCAAGTTATTTCTGTGTCCACTGTGAGTTTTTCTTTCATTAACCGAAGGGTACAAACAATTTTGTCCACGTATGTAACCCAAATGTTTTCTCGCAGATAGGATGTTTGGTAAGTGTTTGGGACTTCTGTGTCTGTGAAACAGAATTGAGAGCAGTCTGCCTCCTTTAATTATGCTATTAACTTTTGTTAATTATCATTTTATTTTACTTAATAATTTTCAGTATTTTGCCTCACTAGTTTTTCCTGACTCTTTGTCTTGTATTTCTTTGATTATGCTAAGTTAAGCTAGCATAAGACAAACATCATGCTAGTTTAGCATGACAGCTGTAAACAGGGTGAGCAGCTAGCTTGTCTCTATCCAAAGTCAATGAGCAGCTATACCTCTGGTCTTCTTTGATCTGATGATTATTTGTCCATAACTGACGTCTTCAGTTCTCACTGTTGAGTAGACAGCAGCTGGATCACTGTCTGCACAATAAAACACAATAAAACACATTAAAACACACTGCAGGTATAACTGCAGCAGTATTTACACCACAGGATCATTTCATCACAAAGCAAACCTTTAGAACATTTCTAGCATCATCATTTACAATGAGAAAAACAGGGTTTTTTTTATTAGTGTGTGCACAGATATTTTACTTTACAGAACAGCTTCATTTTTTTTCATAGACTCTGACATTTTTTTGATTTATGTGTCCCAAACTTCAGTTCCTGATTCATTTTGATGATAAGAACCAATTTGAAGATAAAATGAAGGAGAAGTTAAGATGTGTTGAGATGGCCCGGCAGCAATGGAAAAACATTTAATTAGTTTTTTTATGCAGCATTGCAAAGACATTTGGTGATACTTTTTATAAACTGCAGCAGCTTTTCACAGTTTTTCCCCCTCATCTTAACACCTCAGCTGTGAAACAGCACCTGCATACAAAGAACTGGGGGGGTGACCACAAAGCTTCCATCTTCAAGTAAAAACAGGCTTGACACCTTTTACCACAGAGCACAACGCAAACATGCTCTCATGAAACATGTACACTATTATTAGCCAAACCAGATCTCACCTATGTCAGACTGACTGCAGTCAATAACAGGATGTATCTGCTGTGGTTTTACATGCAAAATAATAATAATAATAATTATAACAAAGAATACTGCTCATATGTTTTTTCATCACATGTGAACACATTGTAATAATTTTTTGACTCCATAAAGCTGTCACAAAGACAAATATGCATCAATTTATGACTGAAAAAAGTGCACCATTTCCCTCACAGAGCTGTTTTAGCAAAAAAATAATATCTCTCTCTCTCTCTCTCAGGGCAAACACAGGCACTGACTGGACACAGGGATATAGCAGACAGGGGAGACAGCAACTAAGGATTACAGACAGAAAACAGAAAGCAGAAATCTGACACTGAAACCAAAAAACTAGAAATGATAAATAATATAATAAACTCAAAACTTTGGGTCAACGACCCAGGCATCCTAACAAAAAGGGCCTGATATCCACTTACGAGGACATTATTGCCACTGTTCTATCAAAATGTATAACGAATGTTGTGATATGTTGACCAGATTTCTCTCAGAAACAAAAATCAGGTACAAACAAACAAAACAAAACTGTTAATTCTTTATTTTATTTTTACACCATTCAGGTCTCAAACAGCCCCAATAGCAAAGAGAATTTACAAATGCATGCCATGAAAGATTTCAGGTTTTAGGAGGTTAAAAATAAGACTGCAATAAACCATTTCAAAACTTCATATCTTTATATCTTTAATGTGACCTTCAACCTCTACGATTCAACTGAAAAACAAACACACCTGTTATTGAAAAAGATGGTTGCGCAGTTACTTTGTTGAAGCATGTTTTAATCACATCAGCCAGTATTCTTGGGCACGAGTCTATCAGCATATCTGCAATATTTGCCCACAGTCAGATTGAGAAGGCATCTCTTGTTTACAGCTGTCTTCAGGTCACTCCACACATTTGGATTTAGGTCTGGATTGTCTCATTAAATTAAAAGGTGATTCAACAAAGTATTAGTTTAAGGGTGGACACAGTTAAGCAACCAGTTTATTGTATGTTTTCATCATATCAGGCATCGTGGCTCAACAGTTGGCAGTTTGTCTTGTAATCAGAAGGTTGCTGGTTCGAGCCCCAGTTTGGACAGTCTCAGTCGTTGTGTCCTTGGGCAAGACATTTCACCTGTTGCCTACTGGTGGTGGCCAGAGGGCCCGGTGGCGCCAGTGTCCGGCAGCCTCGCCTGTGTCAGTGTAGCTTGACATCACCAGTGTGTGGATGACTGAATGTAGTGTAAAGCGCATTGGGGTCCTTAGGGACTAAGTAAAGCGCTATACAAATACAGGCCGTTTACCATTTTTATGGAGTGGAAAAAGAGTTAGCGTTTGTCCTGCAGCTTCACTGTTTTTATTTTATGCTAACATAGCTGTGTTGCTAGCGATCACGCAGCACATCATTAATACCAGCTAGTCCAACTTCAGTAACCCTATAAACGTCACTGCTGTTTAGTTTTCTGTCTTCATTTATGTCAGAAGTGATAGCAGAGCTGTACATTTGAATTTGTTTCAGAAATCTCTCAGTCAGGAGCAATGTTCCCTCTAAGCTGCGCACGTCCGCAATTGCACACTGCTGGCACGGTCTCTGCGCACAGAAAATCTGCGTTGCGCACAAAAAAAACAACCTGAATTGAAATTAAATTTAAAACTTTAACATTTCTGTTTTGCAGTGTTAGTCAGTGACTGGCTGCTCCAGTATGGGATTAGAACGATGCCACCTTATCCCTTAGTCCAGCCAATAATGCGATTCACATTCCTATATACCATTGACTGTAGAAAACATGGACGACGCGACAGCACCCCAAAAATGAAGCCAAAACGTCTCTATCGCCCCCTGGTGTCTGGCTGCAGTATAGGTCATAAACCCCGCCTCCTCCATGTTAGCGGATGGGACTGGGGTCAGACTAAAATAAATTTATTCTCCTTAGATAATTTTTTTCCAAAGATTCTTTCTTTTGTTATCAATAGTTCTCATCATGCTGATTGATGTCCAAGGGGTCTCCTTTCCCATACTTTTGATTCTAATTTCTACCGCGGTGATGTTAAATTGGGGTGAAACGTCATCATAACAGCTTTGACTGGCAGCTGCAGTCACGGAGAAACTTGCGTATCTCTGTTTGGGAATAGCAGATAGAGCGTAGGCTCTGAGAGGAGGGCCAGCGTGTACGTTACGAAAACACGACCGAGTGTTTTAACCGGACAGCCTGAGGTGTCCTTCAGTAAACTGGACTACCCGACAGACGGACCCGAGGCCCCGCTGCACTTTTTCGGTAAGTTAAACGTATATGTAAGCTAATCCGTAACTACTGTCCTTAGCTATGTCCTGAGACCTAGCTAGCTAAGATTAGCACTCGGCTGTCAGGGTTCGTTTAGCTAATCTGTGCAGGTGAATGAACTTACTAAAGAAATCAAGAGAAACGCCCCGGGCTACTCAGTCACTAATTACTGTTACTGTACTTTTATTACAAGTATTATACTGTAAAAGCAACAGGCTGCACGCTGCTTCAGCTCCTGTGCAGAGCTGAATATTAAATATGTGCAAACAACAGCACCGTCTCATACTTCTGTTTAATCAGTTTTCTGTTTGATGTTTAGTCAGCTGTGTGAAAACCAAGGAGGAACCCACCCGGGGGATTTAATAAAGCTTTATTTTATCTAATCTAATCTAATATCTTTAATCTCAGCCAAACCGATTTACTCACGAACAAATAAAACACTGAAAAAAGCCAAACAATATCATTTTTAGGTTGTCTAAGTGACTTATATATTACGTTTAACCTGAGTAGCTGTTAAGAGAAAACTCAGGAGGCAAGAAACACAGACTCAGCGCTTTTTACATGTACATGGACGGTGCCCCGACACAGTCTCCACACAGCGACGTGTATGAGACGAGTCACGGAGGATTCGCGCCGGGGCACTCGTATGTTCTTTATTATATAGTCAGACAGCTTGCATTCCATTCTTGGGTGGAGCATACAAAGAGAAACAACTCCCTATATGTAAACTGAAGATATGTGAGTTCGTTGGCCATATCAGGGTTTGTCCAGCAGCTTCCTCATGCAGTGATCACACTAATGTCACCCACACACTAAGTTTAAATGAAGCTAAACACTATAAGAGTACAAACACTTTAAAACAGTAATACAAATTTCCTTTAACAGTAGCGAAAGTCCGCGGTGATCTGAAAATGATGTGCCGGGAGTTGTGCCGTTCTCGGCGGCTTCAGTGACCCTCGAGCTCTCGGTTAGCTATCAAGCTGGTGGGTAACAGACGTCTCCGAAAACGTCGAAGCACTTTTGCAAATATGCGATGTCTTAATAAACCGAGCAGATATTTGAAGTTTACACAGCTACATTCTCGCCTGAAAATATGTTAAAAGTTTATTTTGTGACCCAGAAAGATTAATAAAAGTAATTTTAAAACTTAGTAGCGGCCGCCATTGCCGGAAACTGGAGTTTGGCTGGGCCGCGCTATGAATTCTGGGATATGGTGGGCCACGAAGGACACACCCGACCCATCCTTCAAATTCGGGGAAAAGGAGGACGCATTTGTCGGCTGCATTCGGAGGAGTCTACGAATTTGGACAGCCTTCGGTGCGTCGCTGTGACGTAATCGGTCTACAAATGCGGCCTCAGGAGGATGCAGCCCATGAATTTGGACACGACCTTGATGTACTCAGCTGCATGAAGAGCATATGAGATTTTCTCTGACACAGTTAAATAAAACCTGATGAAGGTCAAAGGTCGTCACTTGTATGTTGAACTACAAACTTGTCATCTGGAATTCTTTCAGTTTTTTGCAGATAGTGTGTTATTTACCATAAAGTGATTCAGAGTTATTCATACCAGAGTAACCAGAGAGGATTATATATTTTTAAATGTATAACTTACAGTACTGAATATAATAGCTTTATGTAAAAGTCTGGAGCCTCTGGGGAGTATCCGAGTATTTATAACATTACACAAACCAAAGGTCTCCATCACAGTGTTCATGAAATGCTGGGTGTATCCATCTCCTGGGGCGGGTCTACGGAGGAGTGCTGAAGATTTCCCTGTGAGGGAGCTGCTGGTGAAGATCATGAGTCCTGCTTGATCAATGGGATGAGCTTCAGTGTTCCTGATGTTTTTTAAATGAAGTCTCTCTCAGTGGGTCAACAGAACTTCTGGCACAGGACAGCTGTGATGAAGAAAGGGAAGAAGTTTCTCCAAACCTCTGGACCCAGGAAACCCAGCTTGGTCCTGGTGGTCTCCCTCACTAGTTTCTCCCCAGGGTGAATGTAGCTGTTGATAAAATATGGACTCTATTATTAAATGAAAAGAACAAATTAGACTACACTACTGAAACGTTCTGCTGATGTTTTTAAAGTCTCCATGTTACCAGGATGTAGAGAGTTCTGAAGATTTAAACAGTTTTAGATCCATTACACTCACAGTCTTATGTTAAAATCTCAAAGGACAGCATTATATTTTTGATATTAACAGTAACTCTGGGCTTCTGTAGTCCCCCACCCTCTTCGCCTAGCTTTCATGTAGTATCCGAGTATTTATAACATTACACAAACGAGCCTCCAACACAGTGCGTATGCTAGCGGCTAATCTAGCTAACGAATTAATAACAGAGTGATTTTAGAACTATAAGATGATAAGCTGTGTGTCTTTTTTTTATAACAGTGACATCGTTGTATTTACCTTAATAAAGGAGTCGTCAGAGGGCTTCCGGTAATGGCGTTTACTGGGTAGACGTGTTTTAGGTCCGCTCCGCTACACGGCTGAGCATTTACCTAACGAACCTACTTCTTTGAGATTTTGATTCCCAGTTTTGGATGTCTTTTGCCTTTGTCAACTACCGAAGACCTAAAGAATGTCGAAGTCAAAGGGGAAACAAGACCGAGACCGAGAAACCTCGACACCTGCGGCACCTGTTACTGCAGCCGAGATTAGCTTAATGCTCGAGGAGCATAGAGCTGCATTGCTAGCGGACTTTAAGTCATCCTTTGAGGACTTGTCCTCTAAGTTAGACAATGTGCAGTCTGCAGTGCAGGACCACGGTCAACGCATTAATTCTTTGGAATCGACATACACTGAATTTGACCAACGTCTGGACCAATTGGAGTCCGAATGCTCTACGCTTCGCAAAGACAACAACTGGCTAAAATCCAAGGTGGCAGACTTGGAAGGTCGCAGCAGAAGGCAGAATATACGACTTGTGGGATTACCTGAGGACATTGAAGGCCCACGCCCGACAGCTTTCTTTTCTCAGCTCCTCGTCGATGTTTTCGGAGCGCAGGTGCTTCCCTCACCGCCCGAGCTGGACAGGGCGCACCGGAGTCCAGTTCCGAAATCGACGAAACCACGGCCGGTTATTCTGCGATTTCATCGGTACCAAATTAAAGACCTGGTAATCCGTGAAGCTCGTAAGAAAAGCGAGCTCAGCTACAACGGCCATAGGATCCGGCTATATGAAGATTACAGCCCGGAGGTGGTGAAGAACCAAGCTGAGTTTAAAGACGCAATGTCTGAACTTTATAAGCGGGGATTTAAGCCTGCGCTCCTCTTCCCGGCTAAACTGCGCATTGTTCTGCCCACAGGGGAGAAGAAGTGGTTTACGTCTGCTTCAGAAGCCGATAGGTTCGTGCAGGGCTTGAGGAACGAGGCTGAAGCTCAAAGGCCACAGTGACTGACAGCTACGAGTAAAGTGACTTGAATCCTTGTTGACTTACAGGCAATCGGACGATTACAGAGAAGGCAGGCAAGCACTGTATATTTCTGTTATTTCATGGTATACTAGTTGTCACCGTTTTAACACCTGGTTCTTATGTTTCTTTTGTAATATTTTGAATTAATGTTCACTGATCCCTAGAAGGTTTGATTCATATTGGGATATACACTTAGTACTTCAAAGTTAAGGTTATATGGAGTTTCTATGTAGCAGGAGTTTGGGCTAGGAGGTTGAAGTTGTTGGGAATACACTGCGGTCACCTTAGTTCAGAAATGGGACCTAGTGGGTGGGGTGGGGAATGGGGAATGTTATTGTTCCTGTGTTTGTTTGCTTTGGTTTTATGTGGGTTTGTTTTTTGTTTTTTTGTGTTTGTTTTTTTTCTTTCTTTTTTTTGTTTTGTTTGTTTTGTTTTGTTCTCTCTTGTCCCCTCCCATGTACAGTCATCTTGTCATTGTCACCAGATTTCAGTAAAACATATATATGGCTAGTTATAGCACTAACAATAGTACTATTAGATTTTTGTCTTGGAATGTGAAAGGCTTGAACGGTCCGGTAAAGAGATCTCGGGTTCTCAGTCACTTAAAACATCTCAATGCAGATGTAGCTTTTCTCCAGGAGACCCATTTGCGAGTCAAAGATCATAGAAGACTTAAACCTCCATGGATAGGTCATATGTTTCACTCAAACTTTGATACTAGAGCCAGAGGAGTGGCAATCTTAATTAGGAATAAAATACATTTTTCTTTCACTAAATTGATTGCTGACGAAAATGGACGATATTTAATTGTTGTAGGGACCCTCATGAATAACCCAGTTGTTTTAGTGAACGTCTATGCCCCAAACTTTGACAACGCTCTGTTTGCTAATAATCTTTTGAGGATGATTCCTGACTTAAATACGCACCTCCTGATCTTGGGAGGTGATTTAAACTGCGTTATTGACCCAGCTTTAGACAAATCTGCCACTGGCTCTAAAGCACCATCTGCTATGTCCAGGGCTTTCTCACATTTTATGACCCAAAATGGATACATTGATCCTTGGAGGTTTTTTAATCCCCAAGCCAGAGAATATTCCTTTTTTTTCAAATGTCCATCACACATATTCTCGCATCGACTACTTTTTTATAAATGGCTCCATGGCTTCTAAAGTTCGCAACTCTGAATATTTTCCGATTGTTATATCTGATCATGCTCCTTTGGTCCTGGATATGGCTTTGTCTCCAGGCTATAGACCTCAGCATCCATGGAGGTTGAACTCTCTACTCTTGTCTGATTCAGCTTTCTGTGACTATATCTCATCTGCAATTGATAATTTCTTAACTACGAATGAGTCTGAGGACATCTCTAAGTCTCTACTTTGGGAAACACTTAAAGCATACCTCAGAGGCCAAATTATTTCCTATTCATCTCACCTATCTAAATCAAAGAAAGCTAAGCAAAATGAACTTTCTGCCAAAATTCAAGCTCTAGACCGGCAACACGCTCAAACTCCCTCACCTGAAATATATAAGAAGCGTCTTAACCTACAATCTGAGTTCAGTCTCCTGTCGACCCATGATGCAGAGCAATTGTTATTACGGTCCCGTGGCAACTATTATGAACATGGTGATAAAGCCTCTCGTCTGCTAGCCCACCAGCTACGTCACCAATCGGCATCTCGCCAAATTTTGCAAATTAAAAATGAATCGGGAACTTTGACTTCTTATCCAACGGACATCAACTCAATTTTTAAGTCATTTTATAGTTCTCTGTATACATCAGAGTTCCCCTCTAATTCTATAGATATGAACCAGTTTCTTAACAAATTGGATACCCCTACAATTACAACCTCAACAGCAGCAGAAATTGATGCACCGCTCTCTGCGGATGAGGTTATATCATCAATCACATCCTTACAGTCTGGAAAGTCCCTGGTCCCGATGGGTTCCCCGCTGAATTTTATAAAAAATTCCACTTAAAACTGGCCCCTTTGCTGCTGTCGGTTTTTGAGGAGTCACTGAAACGCGGCTCTCTCCCTCAGACACTAAGACAGGCTTCTATCTCATTACTGCATAAAGAAGGAAAGGATCCTACTTGTTGTGGCTCCTATCAACCAATAAGCCTTCTTAATGTAGACTTTAAAATCTTATCCAAACTGCTAGCAACCCGTTTGGAAAGAGTTCTCCCTTCTATTATATCAGACGAACAGACAGGCTTTATTAAAGGAAGACATTCCTTTTTTAATATACGGTCCCTTCTTAATATAATTTATTCCAAAAATCATAGCACCGTCCCTGAGGTGGTGATCTCATTGGATGCCGCAAAAGCATTCGATCGAGTGGAATGGGGGTATCTTTTTGCAGTCTTGAAGAAATTTGGTTTTGGTGACAGTTTTATATCTTGGATTCATCTTTTATATACTACGCCATTGGCATCTGTTTGTACTAATAATGTGAATTCTGAGTATTTTACTCTATCACGTGGTACACGTCAAGGTTGTCCACTCTCACCTTTACTTTTCACTTTAGCAATAGAGCCTCTCTCTGTGGCTCTCAGAACCTCGCCTCTGTTTCAAGGGGTTATTCGTGGTGGTACGGAATATAGGGTTGCTCTATATGCAGATGACTTATTGCTATATGTTACAAATCCAACAATTCATTTATCCTCTATAATGAAAATACTTCTAAATTTTGGCTCTTTCTCTGGGTACAAGATTAATATTCAAAAAAGTGAATGTTTTCCTATAAACCCAGCTGCACAAGAGCTTAGACAAACAGATTTTAATTTCCACCTAGCTTCTTCAGGCTTTAGATATCTAGGAGTGCATATTACCACTTCATTTAAAGCCTTGCGAACAGCAAATTTCAACCCTTTGCTGACCTATGTAAGGTTGGCTTTTCAAAGGTGGGCAAATCTTCCTGTATCACTTCTTGGCAGGATTAATATTATAAAAATGAATATTCTACCCAAATTCCTCTATCTTTTTCAGAGTATCCCATTGTTTCTACCTAAATCCTTTTTCAAATCTGTGAATCGAATGATTTCATCATTTATATGGGCTAATAAGACCCCCAGAATTAGTATGACCTCACTACAACAGGGTAAGCTCAGTGGGGGTCTTGCTCTGCCCAACTTGATGTTTTATTATTGGGCAGCCAACATTCAGAAGTATACCTATTGGCTGAATGATCCTCAAGCTACTTGGTGTTGCCTTGAGGCTCAATCATGTTTCTCTTCCTCACTCTCAGCACTATTATTTTCATCCCTTCCTGTTTCCCTGTTACAATTCACAGACAACCCTGTTCTAATTGGCTCTCTAAAAATATGGTATCAATTCCGGCGTCACTTCAATTCAGTCTCTGCTTCTGCTCTGACCCCAATCTGCAACAACCACCTCTTCCCCCCGTCCCTGGTGGGCTCCTCCTTCTGTATTTGGGCAAGAAAAGGTATCAAATGTTTTTATGACTTTTTTAAAGATAACATTTTTCTCAGTTTTAGTGACCTTTGTTCTTTGTATGATTTGCCCTCGTATCATTTGTTCCGCTACTTTCAAATAAGACACTGTGCATCTTCTATCTTGCCAGAGTTTCCAAGTCAGCCTCTCAAGCCTTGGTGGGAAGACTTATTCCAGTTGAAGCCTCACAGTAAGGCTCTAATATCACAAATATATACTTTAATTATGGCATCGGGCAATTACTCAACCAATAAAATTGCTTCGAGTTGGGAACAGGAACTGGGTCTTCAGTTTGTTGAAGGTTACTGGGACAAAGTAATTGACAAAATTCATTCCTCGGCCTCATGTGCAAGACTCTCCCTTATTCAGTTTAAGACTGTATACAGATTACACTTCTCAAGATCTAGACTATCTAAAATATACCCCGGTATTCCTGACCTGTGCAACAGATGCAACACCTCCCCCTGTGATTTAACTCATATGTTTTTTGTATGCCCATACTTCAATTATACTGGACTTTTTACTTTGAGGTGCTCTCTCATGTTTTGAGCGTTACTCTCAAACCACGCCCACTAGTTGCCATTTTTGGTGTTTCTGAAGATGCTACCCTAAACCTTAGTCGTAAGCAACTGGATATTATCGCTTTCACTTCACTGCTGGCACGACGTCAAATTTTGCTGTCTTGGAAAGCTCCTCACCCTCCAGCCCGATCACGTTGGCTGGAAGATGTTATGTTCTTTTTAAAATTGGAGAAAATAAAATTCAGACTCAGAGGAAATGTTAATAAGTTCTCACAGGTGTGGCAACCTTTTATCATTTACTTTAACTCATTGAAAACACTTACAACAGACTAAACTTTTGTATCATGGGGTTCCCTTTTGTTCTGGTTTTGGGGGGGAATTGATTTATTTCATTTTTTTTTTGTTTTTTTGCTGTTGTTTTCTGTGTGTGGGTTGTTTTTTTTTCTTCTTCCTTTTTCCCTTTTTTTTTAAATTTTTTTATTTTATCTGTTTTATTGTTATCACCAGAATTTTAATGGCCTAATCTGTCTTGATATATGTCTTTGTATCGGTTGGTACTTGCTGTATTGGGCCTGATATGTCAAATTACGTGTGCAAAACTCTATAAATAAAGAGGGGGAAAAAAAATAAAGGAGTCGTCAGTCGCGCTAAATCAGCAAAAAAAAACTCGAGCAGTCGGGCTACGTAAAAAGTGTAGGGGGGCATGTTTGCGGTCACATCCAGCGGGTGTGTGGGCGGAAGCATTACACAGTCGCTCCACCTCAAGTCATTACTGCGCAAACTCTGGCTCCAAATTTGCAAGATGGCAGCCTCCACAAGCGGGATATTTTGGCTTCATTTTTGCACAATGGTAGGAGGCGGTGTCGCGTCGTCCATCTCTTCTACAGTCAATGGTATATACACAGCTAATCAACGTCGTTGACAGGCTATGACAGCGTCCTTATGTGTAAATTTGATGCAGAACAGCGTATTGTTCTGTAAATAGTTTGAAATGTTTATTTAAAAATGCCTTGGTTGCATAAAAAAAAAATAGCTACAAAAAACTTTGTTGTTTGCCAAATTAAGTTACTTTTTTAAAGAAGTAACTATATAATTAATTGCCCAACATTGGTCATTATATACTGTATTTTGCAGACAGAGAGTTACAGGACTCTCTCCCAGACCACAGACTCATAATACAAGTCAGAGCTTTATAAAAAAAAAAAAAGAAAAAAAGAAAGTTGTGTTTTCAAAATTGGAGTTCAAGTTATTTTTACTTCCAATAGTGTTAACATACTACACAGGTCATGAACAAGATTTTTTTTTCATTTCAATGACTAGATTTTTTTTTTTACATTTTCATTGTAAGTGGGCTAAAGCAGTTAATTAAAAGTAGTCTAACATAAATGTAAATGCTGTAATTTGATTATTTTAATAAACCATGTAACTTGGACGGATTCGACGCTGGCGTGACCACAGTGCACACGTCTGCTGTTGCTCACAGTGGTCCAAGGGATGCTCAGGGAGTTTATGTGTTCGCTCAGACACGTGAAAAATTAGAGGGAACATTGGTCAGGACATGCTATATCATGTTTAGATGTAAGTTAGCAAGCTAATTCCCTGCTAATGTCTAACACTGTTAAATTTAATGAATTCTGTTTTCATGGATGCCTGGATGTTAAAATTAATCGTTACACCTGGTAAAGCAGTAATGCTGATCATTTTATTCAAGATAAAGGAATTTAGACAGTTTTTCACCTCTCAGTAATGCTGCAGCGATTGTTTGACTTTGGGACCTGCAGTGGAGTTTGGGCCCAGACATGGCTAATGACGTCAGACTTAAAGACTCCGTAACTAAGTATCTGTCATCATTGGTTCCCCTTCTCTCTCTGTGCCATTAGCATTCTAATGTTAGCATGTAGCTTAAAGCAAAGCCTCAGATCCAGGCTGAACTGAACTACAACAGAAGAGCAGCTGTACCTCTCATCTTTGATGTTTTCTTCTTGTCTTTGATGATGATTTGTCCATAAGTGACGTCTCCAGTTCTCACTGCTGAGTAAACAGCAGCTGGATCACTGTCTGCACAGTCAAACACACACAGAGGACATCAGTGTAAGCAGAACAGCTGATCGTATAGAAACTGATAGATAATGTTTAAAAAGGAAAACTTAGATTCAGTAAAGACTTGGCTGCTGCTGCGACACATAAACAGACCTGATACAGGAGGAAGTGTCTACAGAGCTGAGCTTTTATCAACAGAGTGAATGTTTTACATGTCATGATCTCAAAAACTACTAAATTATTAACTTCATAAATGTTAGTTATTATCTATAAACTTTAAATCTAATTTAATTTGGTTACAATTATTGGTAAACGGCATTTTTTTAAAAGAATGCTGTAATAATTAATGTAGTTAATTAATGTAGTTTTATTTGTAGGAAATCTTATTGAGATTCACAGTCTGTGTGCAGAGTTTACAGCTTTTAGAAACGATCTCTACATTTTCCTTTCTCCTTTTAAAACCAGCAGCTCTGTGGGGAAACACTTGTTGCCTACATATGTTTCTATAATGAGAAACAGGATGCTGGACGACTGCAGAGTTGTTAGCTTCAGTTACCCACAGACCAAAAACACACAGTCCAGCTCAGAGTGAACAACACTCTATAAGTACAGAGTTAACACACGTTACATCTGACTAACATGATTGCACACACTTTTTATACTTCCAAGCTGTCTGTAATGTCCTCGTAACTCCTTATATAACTCAAATAGAAGCAACCATTATATGATCACAGTCAGAAACGGTGTTCCTGAACATAAATCTAATTCTAACCATCATCCTAAAACCCAGTCTGAATTTTTAAAATGATGTCATGACCCAGGTCATCATTTAGATTGTATTCACTCCTCCACACATGGGGGTGTTTTTATTTATGTACATTCCAGTTAGAAGCTGATCATTGGTTGGAGACTGAATGGTGACGACTATAAGACTGGCTGTTCCTGCCTACATCCTGTTTCCAGTCAGCCTGTGTTTACTTGTGTGATGAAGTTTCCGTATCTACAAGAGCTAAATTAGTTTTTTTGGTACACATTATTAATATTGTATATAATCCACTTTTGTAGCGTGTGGGGTGGGAAGCCACATGCTACAATAAATAAATAAGTTAAGGAACATCAACAATAAAAGAGGATCTATAATCAGCTTTTGTGTATTCAGCTTTATTTGATGGTGGTAAAATCTTAATCATATAGAGGCTTCTGATTAGAATTTATTTGATATAAATGTAACCTGACTCCTAAAAACTTTCATTTTGTTAATTTGGTGTATTAATTATATTTAATATATTTTGGTTTTTATTTCTGCCCTTTGTTGTAGAAATTAAAATCATGACAAAATAATTATTTTTTAGTTGTAGTAGTGACCATAGGAAGACGTGTATATACAGGTTTGTGCATAATGTTTTTGAACCCATCCCTGTCCTACCCCTCTTTAATTTCCAGCAAAGAAAAATAAATGAAAAAATTCTACCTCTTATTTGACTGATTGGCTCTTGATGATGATGATGTGATATTTTAATGTCACTGTACATGATGTCATCTTCAATTACAGTGTTGCCACGTCTACCTTTTTCTTGATCTGTCAAAATAAACCAAAGTAAACATCATTTAAGAATCTAAATGGACGATTAAATTATTGAAATATTCATCTTTCAAATGTTCGTAAATGTTAAAATATCCACACAACACAAAACATCACAATGAACAGTGTTTATTAAACATTCGGGAGTCTGAGTCTCACCCTCAAGTTTCCTGTTAACGCATCGTCTCACCAGCAGAACCAGTAACACCAGTAGAACCACAACACAGACTGATCCAACAGATGACAACACAGATATGAGAGGGGAACCAGAAGGAGGTGTGGATGTAGGTGGAGGTGTGGATGTAGATGGAGGTGTGGTGGTGTGTTTGTCTAAAATAAAGCAAACACAGTCATTAAGTTGTCGTCACATTGTGAATGTTGAAAGCTGCAGAAACACAGACAGGTGAGTGTGTCACCTGTGACAGTGATCCAGCTGGATGGAGACTCTCCATGACCGCTGATGTCACACTTGTAGAGGCCTTCATCAGACCTGGAAACATGCTGGATGGTCATGTGACCTGTAGGCTGCTTCCTGATGAGGGAGCCATCTTTATAGAAAGCAGCTGGGAGGTTGGAGGGAGTGGTCTTTGTTTTACAGAGCAGAGTGACGTCATCTCCCTCCATCACAGGGAGGACAGGACTCTGCAGGATCACTGATCCACCTCAACACAGAGACAAACTACAGCATTTCATCCATTTACACACAGCTTCATCAACACTAACTCCACACACTCAGCTTACCAGTGACTGTCAGGTTAACCATGTTACTGATGGGACCCTCTCTGGACTCACACCAGTAAACTCCACTGTCCAATGGGTACATGTAACTGATGTTACAGGAAGATTTTTTTGAACCAGCTGGTTTTCCCCCCCCATCTCCACACTGAGTCCTCTGTTCTTTGCTTGTGTTTCTCCTCAGAGTCCATCCAGCAGAGCTGTCATCCTCCTCACAGCTCAGAGACACAAAGTCTCCTTTAAAGAACTGAGAGCTGCTGGGACTCACAGTCAGACGAGCTGTGAGGGTTACAATGAAAAACTGATGATCTGTTAGACTTTACATTGTGAAACATGAACCCAATCAGGTCATATCAGTGAGCATTTATCAGGTTTAAACTGTGACAGACGAAGGTTACTGACCTTGGTTTGTTGTGCAGCTCAGCAGTGAGATCAGAACTAAAGAGAAATGACACTCAGGCTGATTTGAGGTGAACATAAAGAACAACTCCACACAAACAGCTGACAAACACACAAACTCTGATATATCTGCTCGTTTTCTCTTTGATTTAATGTATTTCAAGAAAATTTGGAAAAACTAAAGGTGAAAAGTATGTAATGGTAAACTAGTAACATCTCATATGTATATTCATACAGTTTGTACTCTTCTTGCTCCTGTACTCGAATAAATTCGAGTACAAAAACAGCACTGAATGTAATTGTTGTGATCATAAATGTGTGTACTGACTAAACCGTTTATTTAATGCAAAATACCTTTTACTTTTAAAAACCACAGTAAACTCATGTGTCCACTGTGCAGCTGTGTTGATATAATGAGTGAATGATTTGATCTTTTCACTGCCTGCTGTGTTTCCTCGACTCCTGAGCAAAGATAAAGAGTCAGTTCAGACCTGCAGTTGGTCCTCGGGGTGTTTTGAACTTGAATTCAGCCTGATTTGTTTTTCATGTCTTCTCCTCCATCATCAGTTATCAGGAGAGCAGACAGTCAAAGTACAAGAATTCAAACAAACACAGAGATTCTACTTACAGAGCAGACACAGCACAGATGTTTCCTTCATCGTCCTTCTCACTCATTTGAGCTTTTTTTCATTTCTGTCACTGACACCAAGTAAAGCCCGCCCTCTTCCTCTGAGCACCAGCTTTCTATTGGTTCAAACACAGAGGCGGGGACTAGATTTTAAATAAGAAAAAAGTGATTAAAATTGCCTTTAACATTTATCGGTTCTCTCAGATGAAAAGAAATCATAAAATTAAATTGTCCTCTGTTCTCAGTGATCTGTAGTTTGGTTGATGAACAAATCCAGTGGTTCCCAAACTTTTTTTGCTGGGCCCCCCTTTGTTTTACAAAAAATGTTCGCGCGCCCCCCTTCCGTGCGCGCACGCACAGACACATCCTCCAACCACACACACCCATATTTTTCTCCACTGCGGTTTATTTCACACCTGAAACATTTAGTAAACAATTAAGCAAATACAAATAAATTACAGGTGGTAATAAAATAAACTACCAACTCTTTTATGCTACGTCCGCACCTACACGGGTATTTTTGGAAGCGCAGCTGTTTCGTCCACACGTAAACGGCGTTTCGAATCATTGAAAACTGAGATTTTTTAAAACTCCTTTTTTGCGTTTACGTGTGGACGAGGAATACAGAGTTCGTCACGCAATGTCAAAGGTATGTGCCTTTAATCACGTCACGCTGTGCGCCACGTTATTGTTTACATGAGATGAATTGCAGAATGTCAGATATTCAGATTAACAGTATTTTGTCTCTATCTTCTTTTACAAGCTTACATATTCACACACAGTTACTGTCCCTCCATTTAGAAAGGCAGAGGCGTATGGAAGAAATATAGTATCATCAGAATCAGTGGCGGTCCTAGCCTGTTGGCGCCCTGGGCGAACACTCCGTCTGCCCCCCCCCCCCAACACACACACACACACACACACACACACACACATATATGAAGAGAGAGAGAGAGAGTATGCATAGTATGGAAACGGCTACTAAACAGACATCATAATTCGTCATACAATGAGAACAGGACAAATCAACAATTGACAATGACTAATTAGTATTATATTATTGTATATATTGTTTGGAGTTTAGTCTGTTACTGTTACTATTTTTACCATTTCTTCTTGGAGCAACTGTAACCCACATAATTTCCTTAGGGATTAATAAAGTATTCTGATTCTGAATGTTTTAGGATACATGACCTGCCATTATCCAATGACACACCTGCTTACCTGCATCTTTTGCTCGTTTCTCCTTGTAGGAGCCATAATTAAATGTATTGAATTTTAATGATCACTGGGTTTTTATTTGTTTCGTTGCTATGGTGATGTGTAACGGGAGTCACGTGGCTGCTAGTGGCGACATTAAGAGGGCGTTGTCAGTCTGTCATTCACTGGTTTGATTTTGACACAGAGAAGGGCTGGGTAGAACGAGTTTCCCCTTGTTGCATTAGAGCCTGTGATGTTTTAAGACTGAATCGCGAGCCGATCACATTACTCTGTAAACTTTTTAAGCACTTTAATAAACAAGCAAGCAATTCCACCTCTCGCATTATTGCGTAAAGTTGACAGCGCGTCAGGCAAATAGGCTCAGTCCCCGGCCTCTTCTTTTCTCTTTTTTTTAAACTTTAAAAACGGGTTGTGTGTGAGACTTTAAATCAACAAAATATAAAATATATATTTTAAATTGTTATTGATCCCTTTACCCTGAGTCCTAAAGTGTATATTTATTTTTTTACTCTTAAATATTTATTGTCCGTTTTCTTGCACTGCTGTGACTGGAGCCTCGTCGTCTCGTCTCTCTATGTACTGTACTGTGTGTAGCGGAGATGACAATAAAGTTTACTTTGACTTCAGCAGCGAGCAGGCGCACCGAGGGCTCTCATGCTCACTTTTCGCGTATAGAATTTTGAAAAAACATCGGTGTAAATTATAAGTCTGTATCATGATGTCTGGTGTTTTCGTGTTGTTGGTTTGTTTTTATTTTCTTTTATTTTGCGAGTTGGTTATTAGATGCTGCTCCAGCCAGCCAGAGAATCCCCCGCAGCCCCGCCCTCTCCTCCCTGTGCCGCAAGCAGCAGGCTTACCTCGCAAACGGAGGGCGCCCTTACTCCCAGCAAATGGGTGATAGAAAACCGATCGGTGCCTGTGTCATCCCCAGTATGCGCTGGCTGATGTCGGGGCAGCATGAGTACTAGCAATTTTTTTTTTTGCCGATGCCCGTGATGCCGCCCCCACCACGATGCCGCCCCGGGCAACTGCCCGTGTCGCCCGTATCTAAAACCGCTACTGATCAGAATCCAACTATTTTTAGACATTGAATTTATAACACTGAATTTTTATCCTCCAAATTTCCCTGCAAAAATATTCACCTGCAAAAATTCACCTGCAAAAAATTCAACTGCAAAAATTCACCTGCAAAAATTCACCTGCAAAAAATTCACCATCAAATATTCACCTGCAAAAAATTCACCTGCAAAAATTCACCTGCAAAAAATTCACCATCAAATATTCACCAGCAAAAAATTCACCTGCAAAAATTCGCCTGCAAAAATTCAACTGCAAAAGTGATGAACTTAAATGACCCAAGCCAGAGCAATCAGCACTAGATCGAGTCGAGCGGCTCTCAGCCAATTAAATTACGCTGTTTGATCACATGACATCGTTAGCCAGCAGTGTGTCTCCTAGAAGATAGCTGTTTAGAGGTGAGGGATTAAGGCTGTATCCCAATTCAGGATCTGCAGCCTTAAAGTACGCAGCCTCAACGGTCTTCAAGGGCCGCGTACTCAAAGACCGCTAAGGCCGGAAGTGCGAGGCTCGTGAAATGGGACGGTCTAGCCTCCGTCGCGCTTCCCAGGTTGCCTAGCAACCATAACACCAACCGCTGGAAACGTTTCATACAGCTTTGTTTGACAGAAATGAAGGAGAACATATTTTGTTCGTGTGTTTGTTTCTACACCAGCTTTGTGTGATTTAATAAGTATCTGAGGCTGAGACCACAGGACTGTAAAACATGATTGTTGGCCTTCATATCTGTACTGAACAGTCATTTAAGATTAGCTAGTAAACAACAATTAGCCAATGTTGTTCATGAGACTAAAGTCAGTGTAAATATGATATGGCCAATATTATAGTTATTATATTAATCATTATAAGTTATTACAGCAGTGAGTTTGAACTCTCAAATCAAATAACTTCTATTGTCACATCACATGTGCAGGTACACTGGTACAGCGCATGTGAGTAAACTCTGTCAAATACTGAGCTTCAGTAAAGATTCAAGTTCCAGTTATTTATAAGTCCTATCACCTTAAATCTTCACTCAGACAAATATCTTTGACAGTGCATATATAGGTGTATTATATATAAGAGACAAATGTCGTTCGTTTAATATGTTGGCATTACTAAATTTGGCTCAATGCTTACATATATGTGTAAAAAGAAAATGTACGAGCTGTGAAAACTGTTTCTAATAAACAAAGAGTAGACTGATATATTAAATATTCCTTTATTGGGTGAGAAAATCAGACCATGTCATAACTGCTTTAAGTCACACAGAATAGATATCAGAGCCTTAAACAGGCCGACTTCTGCTAAATGGGTCAAACTGGGCAGAAACTATACAAACACATGACATCCTTATAGAATATGATGTAACACTATAGATCAACTTACCTCAGAATATATAAAGCATACAAACAATTACAACAATATGATGCAACAAACTACTAATCCAAAATACTGAAAGCTTCATAGAACTGAAACAAACATTTATTTTTAGCTCCATTCTGCTGCTGATACATACTTTAGGTTTCTGAATATTAAACTTGTTTCTACCTTTCATAGTGTGTAACTTGAAGGCCCTGAGTACTTTCTCCCACACTGAAAACACTGGGATGATAACATTATTTGAACATTACCTAATAAGACTGATTCAGGACAGACAATTAGTTATGTTAAACTTTCCTAGCAGTCCTTCACAAACAGGGAACAGTCTGTCTATTCTCTCCATCTGTCAGCTGCTGCTGGCTCTTCCTCCTCCTCTTCCTCACACACTGCTGAGTTTGTCCTGGTGGATCATCAGGGGTGCAAAGCCTCACAGATGATGTGCAGCAGTGGATCCCTCAGTCTGTCCTCACTCTGGACACTTGCAGTTGTCACACATGGAAATCAAATGTGTGATAAGCTGCAGGATTCAAACACAAGTGTAACTTATAAATACATGTTCATACTTTTATTCCACAATCAGAGAGAAAGAAACAGAGAGAGAGTGCAGGACAGACAGACAGGTGACAGTCTCAGGTGTACACACTGCTACAAAACAGCACAAGAGAAGGAGGATTTAGTGTTTGTGTTATTACGAGTGCTAAACAAGAAGAGTTCCAGATGGTCCAGTGGACACATGTGTGACTCCTGTGATTAAAGCATCTTTCTTTCAGCTTAACGAGTGAACCGTCAGCTCGTTCAAACACACGTTAAAGTCCGTTTGGCTCGACACCACCGAACAGAGGCAGCAATATAACATAGCTAACATTAACAGTGTAGTGAATCCTGCTTGTGCCGTCATATTCAGGACTGCAAACCGAGCAGCATCACTGACTTTCAGCTTGTTGTGTTTGTGGATATATGACTGACTTTAATTATCCATAAAATCATCACATTCTCTGTAAGAGAATCAATGAGTACTAAAAATGTGCACCTTTACCTGTGTGTTTTCTGGAACAGGAACAGGGTGATATCTGTGACACAACTCCCACAGCTGGTTGGGACTCGTGTTGTTTTCTGTTCGCAGTGGATGGTTGTCCCATCCACTGCAAAATGTATTAAAATCATCCTCCAGTCGAGGAAGAAAGATGTAATGGCAGCAAAAGAGGTGTGCAGCATTTGAAATGTCAAGAAGGTCTTCTTCCTCAAGGTTGTGAAGAACATCGTAGTAAATGCATGCAACGGCCACCCAGAGGTCTCTCCACAGTCGCTCCATTCTGAAATAATATATATAAAAAAAAAATATTTAAATTAGGTATGGCCTTTCTTTGGTGTGTATGAGAAATTCCCTGCTTGTTCTAACCCTACATGAAATGTGTGCATGACAACAGTAATAATATATTATCAGGGCATGTAGGAAGGACCCAGGCATATCACTTAAAAGGTGCCAAAAGGGTTGTAATGATCAGTGGCAATACATGAGATGACAACCAGACCATTAACACAGAATGAACATTCAGGGAAGGAAGTAACAGACTGGAAAGGTGTGTGAATAACTAAAAATAGGGCAGAGTCCTGAAGGCTCTTTGGGTTTGTAGGACCTGTCCAATATTTTCTTCCTTGAGGGGTAAATAATGGAAATTGAAAGAAACAACAACAACAAAACACCTGACACATATGAGACAATATATCCTGCTGGATAGGGCACTGTTCTCTAAAGACATTTTACTATAAAACTTTTTTCATAAAACTATTGTTACGTTCTTTGTCTAGGCGAGTATCGAACGCAACAAGAAGTTGGCCCACCCACACACCACCCAAATAAGTACACAAACCACAATATCTTCTAAAAGTGCTAAGCAGCCATTTATTTTGCTTCAGCTGTGAGCAGTGCCAAAAATAACAAACAAAACTCCCTACTGGTCCCTATGCTGTCCTACACAAAATAAAACCAACCAAAAGACAATCCACTTACCTAACTTTCTAACAAAAACAGGAGAAAACTTAATCAACAAAAATGGCTTCTCACGCCTACTAGGCTGCTGCAGTGAAGGATATATACACAAGGTGAACAAAATGTACGATCGCTACTTGACAAGACTATTTACAACTATTTACAAAACTAAGACACTAACACCAAACACACGAGTGGAACATGGTGGATACACAGACGGACCAGCCAGCACAAAGACAGAAGACGCGACTTAAATACACACAGAGAAACACAGGGAGATTACACACAGGTGGGGAACACAGCTGGGAATAATCAACCAGACGAGACAGAGGTAAACTGAACACACTCACATGAGACGCAGACCTTCACAATAAAACAGGAAATGAGAACACTACACCAAGACGAAGACCTGACACTGAGAGACAGAATGACACATGGACCCTGAACTAAACTAAACGTAAGATACAACCGAGAACAAAATCCTTAAACATGACATAAAACAAAACACTGACAACATTAAATCATAACATTATACCCTTTAAATGTTTATGTATTTTTAAATAATGGAAATAAAGCTGCAACACCTTCCATCTTATGTCAGAAACATTTGAGGTTGACAGTATTTTATGAGAACAAACCTCTGATTGTGCTCACTCATTCCTGAAATGAAACTGCCTCTTCCTGTGCCACAAACAGTAAACATCAGCTGTGCAACCTCCACATTTTCCCATCCGTGGTTGCAACGAATCCTGAAAACAAAGAGAAGTACCTCAAAACATTCGAAGCTTTAAACAAACTTAGATCTGATAATAAAGAACTTCTTATGCCTTAATCAGAGTGTTTTTAAAAAATGTAAAAGAATCCTTAAAATCTTTGATTGCTACTGCTCTAGAAGGCATAAAAAAGAAAAAAAAAAAAAAAATTGTCTCATGAATGCACTTTCCAGCATGTGTCAGTATGAAGTTTAATTTAACACAGCTGTTAAAACATTTTTCAGGATTTACCGGGTTGGTAACAATTATTTAGATTTATTGAATTTATAGGAAATTACACAAGTGCCATCTTGTATCATTATGATCTGTGTAAAGAGACAAGTTTAAGAATATTTTTGCAAAAATACGTTAAAGTTGGAAGTAATTGGCCGATGTTCCAATCTTGAAGATCAGCTGTGCCCATTTGTTGCACATTGTGGGAATGGAAAAGTTGAGGCCCTTGCAGGCTACCCACAATTTTCCCCAAACTGAGCGACCCAGCTAATTCAACACCTTTACCAAGCAGTGCTGTTATGTAATTGGATACAAGGGGTGAGACAGTAATATTTTCCCTCCTTGGTTGTAGCTCCCTGACATTACAAGGGTAATCATTTTATGATGTCGGGTTCAGTGTTACACCAGGATTTCAAATACAATATCATCATCAATAAGAATTAGTATTATCATTTCAGAATTGTAGGTAACCACTTTTAAATGCCATAGACTACTTATTTGTTTAATTTGATGTATTCTCTCTAGGAGAAAGCAGAGGGAATATCCGGTTTAACTTATGCTATCTGTTTAAGTTTAGATTTGTAAAGATATTGACCATATCCTTTTCTGAAAGTGTGGATATAATGGATGGGGTAAGGTACTGTCATGCCACAACTTTATAGTTGTTAAATTCTGGGTACAAGTATACATGCCCATCTTGTACATGTTTTTTAATATTATTATCATCATCATCATCATCATCATCCTACCCAATTACATGTTTCTTTTACTCAGGTTATGCTGTTTTAATGACTTTACAGTATAATTTACATTGTGTTCCTTCAATTTTCCCTAATTGTATGTTATATTAATCCCATATTTCCGTTTTAATATTTCTAATGTTTGCCTTGTTTTCTTCGCTGCCTGGTCTGCTTCTGTCTCGCCTGTATGGATGCATTTACACCTAAATTTCCCCAACAAATGATGTTTTAATTCACAACTATTCCAGTGAAACACGAGTCTCCCATCTTCCTGATACCGGTCTCGAGTTTTTGGTCACCAAAGCATACACCAACTTCATACTGACGGACATATCACTGCCCTATTCCCGCCTTGTCTGACCGTGTTTTGTGGCTTTGGTTCACTTTACCTCACTCTTCCCCATTCTTGTCATTAAATCAGGCCGTTCTGCAACCATGGCAGCCATTCACTCTATGGCTTTATTCATGGTGTATTTTACCCCTTCACCAAATGCCGTTCTCGTTTCCCACATTATATTTGCAGTGTTCGTCTATCTATCAACATCTGCGGAGTATGGTTTTGTACCGAGTATCCTATTTTGTAGAGCACAGCATGTAAAGGTTAGCTCGGTTAGCAGGATGGTAGCATGTAGCGCTTAGTGAGACACGCATCAGACGAGTTGAGCAAAGACCCCGTCTGTGTACTTTATACGTGACCAACAGATTTAAATAAAATTAACGTTTCAAAAGACAAACCTGAAGATAAAACATAATATACTTACCGGAGAACCGCCAGGGTTTGCCGCTGCCATCTTGCCGCTCCTGAATTCAAAACTGCCTCTGCAGACAGGCAGGGGAGGCGCGGAAATTTTCTTTGAGTTAGTCAAACGTTTTCCTCAGTTCGAGTAGATGATAAAATAAAAGAAAAATGAATGGGATTTTAAGTAGGACTAGGCGTCCTGTAATGATCTCTATTTAGGAGAAAAACTTAATCCCTCACCTCTAAACAGCTCTCTTTTCAGGAGACACACTGCTGGCTAACGATGTCATGTGATCAAACAGCGTAATTTAATTGGCTGAGAGCCGCTCGACTCGATCTAGTGCTGATTGCTCTGGCTTGGGTCATTTAAGTTCATCACTTTTGCAGTTGAATTTTTGCAGGCGAATTTTTGCAGGTGAATTTTTTGCTGGTGAATATTTGACGGTGAATTTTTTGCAGGTGAATTTTTTTCAGGTGAATATTTGATGGTGAATTTTTTGCAGGTGAATTTTTGCAGGTGAATTTTTGCAGGTGAATTTTTTGCAGGTGAATATTTGATGGTGAATTTTTTGCAGGTGAATTTTTGCAGTTGAATTTTTTGCAGGTGAATTTTTGCAGGTGAATATTTTTGCAGGGAAATTTGGAGGATAAAAATTCAGTGTTATAAATTCAATGTCTAAAAATAGTTGGATTCTGATGATACTATATTTCTTCCATAGAGGCGTCACGGTGTGATTATTTTACGTGTAGTTGTTTTTTTCCTGTCTAATAATATTCAACATTGCTATCAATACATTTTTCAAAAAATGCCTCTCTGTGCAAAATGGGTTCAAAAACATAAACAACTATGGGATACTGTTTGTCCGTGATTTGAACAGGGGGAACAAATCGTGGCAGGATCAGCCTGATGTTATTTGTATCCCGCTGTAACTTTACTGTATAAAGAGCTAACATCTCCATTAGTCATTACAAGAAGTGTTTGTGAACTAAAAATTAAGAATGTGGGATACTGTTTGTCCGTGATTTGAACAGCCCAGCGCTGCTCCCGATGAAGGGAAAACCAATTCTGCAGGTGGAGACCTACCTCGGCAGTTGTGCAGGTGAATCCAAATGGAAGATATGCTTCATCATATTTTCTAGTCTTTGGCTTAGAATGAAGTTGGTTTGGAAACATATTCAGTGATGCCTCATCTTCTGCTTTGCGTTTGTGTGGGAGCCCCATGCTAGCAGTGTACAAGTGTTGTTGTTTTTTCCCCCTTTTCATACCAGCCCCCCCCCCGCAATGGCTCTGCGCCCCCCCTAGGGGTCGGGCCCCACACCTTGGGAAGGTCTGGTTTAGGCCAACATTTTACTCAAATACTTCGGGCCATATTTAAGTATTTTGTTATGATCTCTAATTTGAGTTTCTAGTTATAATCTTGATTGTTTTATGTTGTAAAATAATCAAGCCACAAATTTGTCCTGCTTTGTTAACCTATTGGCTTGTTGTAAAGTGCTGATAAGTGTCGTGAAGCGGGTGTGTGCAACACGAAGGGGTGATGAAAGGTTAAGCAAGTAAGCAGGATGTGGAGCAACAGTTTTCTGACCATTGCTGTTTGTTGTTTAGTTATTTTATTTTGGGAGGTCAGCTTTTTTGTGTGTGACAGACAGCTCACTCATAGGAGTCCTCCCTCCATGGTCTGTATATTCCAGCTGTGGCCACGCCCCTTTTCTACCTGAAGGTCAAAGGACTCCTAAAGGATCCACCTTTGCATGATTCCAGCTCCTCCTGCTGCCTCCTCTCTCCTTCTGCCAGGAGGTCTGAGCTCCAGTTTTCATGAGACTGTATGATTGTATCTGGATGTTACTGATTTACAGGTATCTGTGTGATGATGATGATGATCAAAGACATCAATACAATACAACACAAACTGTGATAGAGGACATAAAGTCAGAGAGATATATGTTTTGAAACAACAAGGAGCAGCAGGCACGTCTAGTACACGTAGTGTGGCAGCAAAAAAATGACATACAAGCAGAGCACAGCAGCCAGCACAACACAACCTTTGGCTCCTTCGCTCTAGTTAGCAGTGAGCGCATCATGGTGTAAAAGGGCCTTGACTCACACTGCACTGAAGCAGTACTGTCGCCATCCTCCATCTTTAAAATGTATCACCCTTCCAGGACCTGAAGCTTGGTAAAGTGAAACCACAAAACCACGACATAAGCCAAACCCATCTGTTCCCTGATTGGCGTGACACTGACCAATCAGGTGAAAGAAAGGAAAATCAGGTCAAAATTCGTACTCGTACGTTGAAACTCACACACAAGCAGGAACTTGGTAGAGTTTACACGTAGTTTTTTGCTTTGTATCTGTAACCGAACTTTAACAATACAATTTGTAACTTGTGGAACTCTTTTTTACACACACAAATTCTCATCTATAGATGCACAAACACAACATTATCAAATATTTTGGTTTACGAGGTTACAAAACTTCACAACTACACAGTCTGATTTACAAGTACACAATATTTATGACCACAATTGGAGCCCATAGAGCTGCTCTGGGTGTTTTACATGTACTGGTTCAGTTCATCATGTTCACTGTTCAATAACTAAATGTCACAAATATTTGATTTATTTTTCACTTTCTGTAAAATTAACAGTGTGATAGCTGTTAGCATGGTTCTCGAAACATGCAGACAAAATTCATCAGTATTATCCAACATTTAATCCACACTATCAAGGTAACGTCTCTGACACAGACAGAAACACTTCACTAAGTCCAGAAATGTTTCAAACCTCAGTATAAGAAAAAAATCCACAGTGTAAATAACAAACACACAGAGATATCAAATCTACATTTCATGGTCTCCAAACTGATGGTTCACAATCCTTTTATTGAACAGCTTTGAATGTGATCACACAGTAAAAGCTACAAAATGTACAGAATAAAATTACCATTCGTAACTGAAACATTGTGTTAGTTTTAACCTTTTTCCTTATTAATCATAAATGAATTACTTTAAATGATGACACCTTTAAGGCCCTTGAACATCGAGCGCTTTTGCCGTGTATATTTAGTCAACCCTTCTAACATTTAGCCTCTTACCTTTTCTATACCATGAGATAAAATACACCATATTACGATTGTCTTTGACCTTAAATAACATATAACAGTGAATCTTGTAAACCTTTGCATCACTGACTAAACATGACAAATTTACCGAGGTGTGAGCGCCCTCTAGTGGGTGAAAACTTAACTGTTACACTCATTAGCCGTCAGCAGCTTTATGCTCCGTGAAATAACAAAGTGCACATTTACACAACAAACTTTGATACCAACCTTGTTCCCTCATCAACCAGATGCCAGGGAACTATTTGCAACATAGAATTCCACCTTAACAGACGTCTTTTCCCCATTTCTTAAACGTTGAGCAAACCTCTCTGTACGCTGGAGCTCGTGCTGCTGTATAGTTTACATCGACTGATGTTTGATACCTTGTCGTTCTACACCTTTCCAAATAAAAACATTAGCTGAGTCCAAGCTACAACAGAATAATAAGCACGTATGAACCAGTTTATGAAGGAAAATATTAATGAGGTCATTTACAATGAGTGACTGAGACTCATTGATGAAATAACAGAGGATGATAACAGGATCAGACTAATCCAGTAGTTTATTATTTCAAACACAGAGACACTCACACACTGACCTTTGTTCTCTGTGCTACATGCAAACATTTGGAGCTCACAGACTCTGTGATCACTGAGTTTTCAGGCTTTTCTAATGCTGTGTGTGAGCAGCAGGAAACACAAACACACATACAAGACCAAACATACAACACAAGCAGCTACACTTTTTAAACACAAATAATAATGTTCAAAATACCTGAATGAAGGAAAACAATCAACATTTGTAACATTTGTGTTATAAATGAACAAACAAATAAATTCTGAGTGCATCATTCAGTTAAAAAATAAATCTGCAGCACTTCATAGAAACTCAGATTTACAGTTCCAGTGACGGGACTCAGGAGGTATGTAACCAACCACGACTTTGTTCATGCAAATATCGACATGTGTGGTCTCCACAGAAACGTTAGACTCTAAGCTAAATGTCCACATAAACCATTTCTACAATCACCAAAAAACAGCAAAAACAAGCGTGATTAAAAAAGCAGTTATATAATTATGCAAAAGTCCACTAAGTGAGTCTGTGTTGGATCAACACTCAGGCTGATGAAGCTGTTGGCTCATTTTCTCTAACTCATTTTTTTACAGCTCGACATGTCAGAGTGACGTCCTGTCCAGACTCAGCTGGAATGTTTTTCATCTCTGAAAGAGGAAACAACACAGAGCAGAGAGGTTAAAGGTCAAAGTACAATTATGATCAGAATGATTGACTTTAAATATTTGACATTTGAGTTTTTAGTCATGTTGGATTTGATTTAATTATTTAAATGTTTTAAAGTGGAGTTTTCATAGTTGAACATGTTCTGTTGTCTCTTTCTCTTTAATCTCTCTCACACTCCTGTCACACTGGTGTGTGTGACTGCAGCAGCATCTGCACATGTGCAGCTGTCGCTGCTCCTCCTACACTCAGCTTCAGTCTAACCTGATGCCACACTCAGCACTTCCTGCTTATAGTTTGTTAACATGTTGATGTTTGGTAGGTTTGACTGTGAACTTCAAAACACAAGAATTTAAATATGAAGCCAGAGTGATGTGTTAGTGAGCTGTGTCGGGCAAACAGTCAGAGTCGTCTCTCTCACCAACCTGGTTAAATCACCATGGTAACGTATGCTGAACACATGTAAATATGGAGCTGAACATTATTTATATTTGTTCTGTAACAAAAGTTGAATAAAAGTTTCAGAGTATCAGGATCAGACAGAAATCTGTGAGTGTGCAACTCCATAAATCTGTAGCTTCATAACAATCATAACACTGTGACTGTAAAACACTCTCAGCTGTATTTAATGAAAAGATGATGAAACCTGCTGAGTGTAAAATAAGCAGCATCAGTTACAGAGAGGGTTGTTACACACACTTTGTTTTTCTTCCTGCTGCATTCAACACACACAAAGTTCATAGAAACATGAAAGAGCTCAGTTTGACTGAGACAACATTTCTACATCCAAACTGAGTCACAGCTCATTCATTTGTAACTGATCAATGATCCTGAACACAATCAGGCAGATTATTGATCGTCTATAATCCACAGAGCTTCATCTACACTCAGATCATCACACAGCGTTTGTGTTGTCACTTCATTCAGTGTGTGTAACAGCTGATCTCAGGTCTGTGTTGTTCATCTCTCACAGAACAAGTTCTTACAAACAGCTGAAGCTCCAACACAAAAACACTCACTGACTCTGAGATCAGAGCTCAGAAATTCATGTGTGTTTGTAACACAGTTTGACTTTGTGTCAGTAAATCTCATGAACGGCCTGAAGATGAAGAAACTGTAGTTCAGAGTCACTGACAGACAGCACAGACACACACTGTTGGTCTGAGTCTGAACATGATGAT
This sequence comes from Oreochromis niloticus, assembly GCF_001858045.2. NCBI lineage: Eukaryota > Metazoa > Chordata > Actinopteri > Cichliformes > Cichlidae > Oreochromis > Oreochromis niloticus. The sequence continues at coordinate 81,399 of NW_020327543.1, forward strand.
CATCAGAGAAATAACATCAGACTCTGAACATCCAGCTTTCTACAGCCGTCTGCTGGATGTTCACCATCATTTATTTATCTTTGTGTTTGTTCATCTGACTCACATTCATGCTGAAGATGCTCTGCTACATGTGGATCAGCAGGATTCAGTTTCCTTTTTCTGTAGATAAAGAAACCAAAAACAGCAACAAGAAGAAGAAGCACAGCAGGAACTGACAGACCAACTATCAGTCCAACAGATCCATCCTCTGTATCTCCTCCTCTCTGACCTGCAGGTGAGAAACAGGTGTGAGGTGTCAGCTGTCAGGTAGGTGATGAGTGAAGAACAGAACAGAATCCATTTCCTCTTCAAACTGCTGTCAGACATTATCTACTGCACTCTGATCACATCACTCAGACCAGCTGCTTTCTACAAAGTCTCATCAACAACATCTTTAGAAACAAACATCAACAACCAGGAAGCAGCTTCACCTCTGATCACACACACACTCAACTCTACTCACTCACCTGGAGGATCAACATGAAGGTAGGTGGTGTTGATTAGAGTCACAGGTCCTCTCACTCGCTGCACAACACCACACTCATATGTTCCAGCATCATTAATCGTCACGTTGTTCAGAATCAAAGACACGTCTCCATCCTTCATCTGTCTGTCCTGCAGATCCACCCGGTTCTTAAAAGATGGATGCTGGTTGGCTGGAACAAACTGACCATCCCGGTACAAAAGCACATATTGTTCATCTCCCAGGTCAGCTCTGCTCCACTCTAAAACTATGATGTTGTTGTTCAGAGCTCGACATGTCAGAGTGACGTCCTGTCCAGACTCAGCTGTGATGTTTTTCTGCTCTGAAAGAGGAAACAACACAGAGCAGAGAGGTTAAAGGTCAAAGTGCAACTGTTCACTTCTACAGCAGCCAATCAGAAACACACAATAAAAGATTGTCTTCTGTTATTAGATGATGATCTTTGATTGTGTCTCTTCTTGTGTCAGCTGCTCCCTTCAGGCGTCACCACAGCGAGTCTTCTCCTCCTCCTCACCTGATCCCGAGCATCTTCATCAGGGCTGATTTGTGACAGAAGGACAGCAGCAAGAGTGAAAGGGAAGGTTTAAAGATGGCAGTGAGCTGCTGTGATGTTTGCTTTGGAGACTCTGACACAAAGACAGGAGGCCGAGCTGAACATGTTCAGATTTTCATTGAGAGCAGAAAGGACGAGATTATGAAGGAGTTGATCAGAGGGAAGCTCAGGCTGAGAGGTTTGGAGACAAAGTTCATGAGAAAGACTGAGATGGATGAAAAACATCATCTGAAACCATTTTGTGAACAAATAAAAACAAATCTTTAGTTTTAGAATCTGTTAGTTTGATCAAATGTTGTTGATGGACGAGTTCATTGAGACTCTGGATGTCTGTCAGACTGAGTCACTGCTTTTATTGGAACAGCTGTACTGATGCTCCTAAATCTGGCCTCTGACACAAACCTCCAAACAGTAAGAATGAAAAAAGAATAAAACCATTAAAAACTCTTCAAGCAATAAATAATCAAACCTGAAAAAGAAGAAAATCATCTGGAAACTAAACTGAACTAAACACAAAAAGTCCAAATGGAATAAAAACTAATGAGAAAATACAAAACTACAATAACTCTGTTGCACAAACAACAACATGTGCTGATAATAAGTGAACATAATGTGTGAGAGAAAGCAGCCTCTCATTATAAGACACTGAGTCTCTGCATGCTGCCTTTATGGAGCTACAGCTGTTTGTATACACCAGGGGTGTCCAAACTTTTTTCGCTGAGGGCCACATACATAAAAATATCGGAGGGGCTGGGCCACTTACTAGAAATTAGAAAACTTACTAGAAACCTTTACTGTTTTAAAAATCACTTAAAAGTGGTCAAATGTGTTATATTGTTGAATATAATTAAAGACAAACCTGCCTTCATCACAGCTTTCCATAAATGGATCTTTATTGATTTATTCAGAAAAAGCTTTGGTAGCTCATTCTCAGAACAGCAGCCTCAGATTTCTTCTTAGACAGAAGATTTACAGCACAGAGAAAAAACAAAGGGGAAAATGGGGCGGGTACATTTCAAGCTTGTTATATAAGTTAGGCTTAGCAAAACATCTATTAACGTTCGTTTGAAACGATTATCAACATTAACAGACTGAACTGGACTTAATAACATGAGTGCATAATTTTAGTAAATTATTCTGGTGAGTATCAGCTGTGCTGGGTATGTAAATCGGGCCATCCAGCTGCGGTGCTGATCGTACGCCACTCGTGGCAAAAATCCGGACAAATGTCACTTGATCAAGGAGCAGATCTGCATCAGATGAGATCAGCTGACTTTGCGTGTGCGTGCGCTGTGCACAGCGCTGTGCACTCTGTGTGTTAACAAGAAAAACGCATATAAGAAAGCGGTGCGCAAAAGCAGAGTAGTGACAGAATTGATGCGCATTATTGATATTTGAAGCATGTGTACCTGCACATTAACACACACGGGTACTGTGGAATATATTTTTTACTCACCTAAAGTGCTCGTGCTCTCGTCCACTCCCCGCAAAAAAATTAGCAGCTGTGCGGTGTCTGTGGCGTCAGTGCTCTCATCGCATATGATGGAGTAAAAATCAAGAGGACAGCTTTATCAAACAGCTGTAGTTTAATATTGGCTGACGAGTCTTCAGTGCGTCGCACAACTGTATTTCTGGACATGCTGACGTTGTTGAAGTCCTGCACTTTTTCCGGGCACATTATTTCGGTGACTTTAACAAGGCAGCGTTTTATGAGGTCTCCATCCCGACCTCATAGCTGCTATTGGAGCCTTTTCCTGGACAATTTGAGCACAAAAAAAAAAATATTGCTGTTGACCCTGCAGGAGAGCTAGCATTTGCTTTAATTTCTGCTCTCGCTCAGCACCAGTGTAGGATGCATAGGCCTGATGTTTGGTTTCATAATGACGTCGTACATTATACTCTTTCATAACTGCCACAGTTTCAGTGCAAATCAAAACTTGGGGGTAAATTTCTTCTGTGATTGTCCTTTTTGGTGGAGCAACTACCTTGATCAACAGCAGCTCCCCCTGGTGTTAAAACTAAGAAGTGCAATACACTCAAGCAAAAGTTGAAGTGCGGGCCATTTTCTATTCAATTTATAAAATTACTTGCGGCCCAATTAAAACTAGACCGCGGGCCGCAATTGGCCCGCGGGCCGGACTTTGGACACGCCTGGTATACACTGAACAAAAAGCTTTGTAGCTGTATACTGACTCCTGACACTACAACACATCACACTGACACACACATTACACTTCTTTGTGTCTGTGCTGCAAACTGCACCAACACACACAGACTCCACCCAGCTTTGTGTCGATCGCAACACTGAATGAATCAGAAACTAATTGTTAGAGAAATATTATCAGCATGTAAACCAGACTGAGACTCTTTATCTCAGAAATAAACTCAGTTTAGTTTCTAACAGTTAAATCTGACCTGCAGAGACGAACAGGACAAACATCAGCGTGGAGCAGAGCGACGCAGTTACAGCAGACATGTCCGTGTTCTCTGTTTCTGCTGATCTGACTCTTAGTTTGTTCTAAATGTCTGAGTCTGTTGGTGTTTTCACTCAATAACTGAACCTGAGTTTAAACCTGAACACATCAGATTACATTTAAGGTTTAAATAAAGTTAAAGCTGCGGTTCAAACTCTTCCGTGTCTCGTGAGGACGTCGCGTTAGATGTTTGGTAGGTTGGACTGAGGATGCGCAGAAATAAGTGCGTCAAAACAAACGCGGCAAATTGAAAAAAAGTTTTAATGTTCAGTTGTTGAACGATCTCCACAGAACAAAATCAGAACCTCTCATGTGTCGTCATGTATGAACAGTTTGTGTTTCAGTCGCTGAAGCAGAAGAACATTTTGTTTCTGACGGCAGTTTGATATTAGTTTGTTCTAAATATCTGAGTCTGTCGGTATTTTCACTGAATAACTGAACCTGAGTTTAAGATCTGAGTGCATGAGATAAATTTGAAGGTTTCAAGATGCAAAATATCAGCCTACAAAAACAAAATCCAACTTAGTGTGACGATTGGTGCATCACACAATGGTATGATCTTAAGTGTGTCACAGAGAAAGAGGTAGAATAAATGCTGATCTGAGTGTTTATCGCTACTTTATAGGACTAAATGATGTCCAGAGAACACAAATATCGTCTGTCTCGTCCATCAGTCATCAGCTATGCGCTAAAGGCCACTGACTTATTTGAAACATGTCAATAATATAAATATAAGGAACAAAAGTGCCACATGAGTAGATGAGGAGGGAAAAGGACACTGAACTGTAGCCCTGGTAATCAGACCGGTGCCTCTCGCCTGATGATCGCTGGGATGGCCTCCACCAGCACCGCCTCCTCTATTGACTCTGAGGAGGACCGGCCAGCAGGAGGCAGCATTTAGCTGTAAATGGTTCTTTTCTGAACTGTTTCATCATCACTAACTGTAAACAGCTGTGCTGAGACATCTGGAATTTTCATCATCAAACTTGATCCAGTTCAGACTGCAGTGAGTCTCTCTGTGTGTTTGCCACACACACAGGTCTAATATCTAATGTTAAGACATTTATCAGGAACTCTCTGACTAACATTAATAATCTGTCACTCAGTGAATAACATGAACCATGTAAAGCAGAAGGTTTCAGATCACTGACCTGCATCAAGACTTCATGAGGATCCTCAGTGTCTGCTGCTCATCACGATGGAACAATAAAATAAAAATGTTCTTTTCTCTTGAATCAGTCCCAAAGCAGAAAGCAGCAGAACAGGACCCGACTGATCCAACTGTGACTCTGTTACTGAGAAGAGAAAAACCTTCTTCAGACTATTGATGCAGTCAGAGGGGAAGAGCTCTATAATTGTACACAGATTTCTAAACAGGAGGAGCCTTTGGTTTGTGGAGAAGTGGTTTTGAAATCATAATAACAAGTTTCATCTGTGGCCTGAATTCCAAATCAGAAACAGAGTTCAGGGAGTGTTTGTTGGAAGCTTTCCTATTATGAAATCATGTGTATGAGCCCTCTGGGACACTCTGTAATGACAATCTTCTTTATTCCTTAACCATATAAACATACATGATTGATTTTATTATTTATATTAAAAGAAAGGGCACTCACGCAAAAGTTTTGTTACGTTTTTTTGGTGCCTTGGCTGTAGGTTTCCTTGTGCACAGTCTTCCAGCTGGTCCTGGTTAATGTCTGCCAGGAAAAGAAGTTTCAATTAGTATAGAAAGTCTGTCAGACTGAGTCGCTGCTTTTATTGTAACAGCTGTACTGATGCTCCTAAATCTGGCCTCTGACACAAACCTCCAAACAGTAAGAATGAAAAAAGAATAAAACCATTAAAAACTCTTCAAGCAAGAAATAATCAAACCTGAAAAAGAAGAAAATCATCTGGAAACTAAACTGAACTAAACACAAAAAGTCCAAATGGAATAAAAACTAATGAGAAAATACAAAACTACAATAACTCTGTTGCACAAACAACAACATGTGCTGATAATAAGTGAACATAATGTGTGAGAGAAAGCAGCCTCTCATTATAAGACACTGTGAGTCTCTGCATGCTGCCTTTATGGAGCTACAGCTGTTTGTATACACTGAACAAAAAGCTTTGTAGCTGTATACTGACTCCTGACACTACAACACATCACACTGACACACACATTACACTTCTTTGTCTCTGTGCTGCAAACTGCACCAACACACACAGACTCCACCCAGCTTTGTGTCGATCGCAACACTGAATGAATCAAAAACTAATTCTTAGAGAAATATTATCAGCATGTAAACCAGACTGAGACTCTTTATCTCAGAAATAAACTCAGTTTAGTTTCTAACAGTTAAATCTCACCTGCAGAGACGAACAGGACAAACATCAGCGTGGAGCAGAGTGACGCAGTTACAGCAGACATGTCCGTGTTCTCTGTTTCTGCTGATCTGACTCTTAGTTTGTTCTAAATGTCTGAGTCTGTTGGTGTTTTCACTCAATAACTGAACCTGAGCTTAAACCTGAACACATCAGATTACATTTAAGGTTTAAATAAAGTTAAAGCTGCGGTTCAAACTCTTCCGTGTCTTTGAGGACGTCGCGTTAGAGTGACGTTTGGTAGGTTGGACTGAGGATGCGCAGAAATAAGTGCGTCACAACAAACGAGGTGAAGTGGAAAAGTTTCAGTGTTCAGTTGTTGAACGATCTCCACAGAACAAAATCAGAACCTTTCATGTGTTTGTGTTTCATACATACATACATGTAGGAACAGTTTCAGTCGTTTTCTGAACTGTTTCATCATCACTAACTGTAAACAGATGTGCTGAGACATCTGGAATTTTCATCATCAAACTTGATCCAGTTCAGACTGGAGTGAGTCTCTCTGTGTGTTTGCCACACACACAGGTCTAATGTCTAATGTTAACACATTTATCAGGAACTCTGACTAACATTAATAATCTATCACTCAGTGAATAACATGAACCATGTAAAGCAGAAGGTTTCAGATCACTGACCTGCATCAAGACTTCATGAGGATCCTCAGTGTCTGCTGCTCATCACGATGGAACAATAAAATAAAAATGTTCTTTTGAATCAGTCCCAAAGCCAAAAAAAGCAGAACAGGACCCGACTGATCCAACTGTGACTCTGTTACTGAGAAGAGAAAAATCTTCTTCAGACTGTTGATGCAGTCAGAGGGGAAGAGCTCTGTAATTGTACTCAGATTTCAAAACAGGAGGAGCCTTTGGTTTGTGGGGACCTTGTGCACAGTCTTCCAGCTGCTCCTGGTTAATGTCTGCTAGGAAAAGAAGTTTCAGTTACTAGCAAAAGTTTTGTTAAGCTGGTGGAAAGCATCAGTTCATTAAATCAGATTTGTGTAGCTTAGTTTTGCATGTAACCGAATGTGACAGGTGAGACCTGGAGACTTGGAACCGCCCCTGGTGGGCGGAGCTGGTCTGTGCTCCTTTCATAAGCGCAGGTGTGGGCAATTAGGTATTCCTCAGCAAACCTGAAGCTGCAAGTGTGTGGTCCAAGTTGGGCAAGTTGGTGTTAACTTCTGTCTATGAAAGTCTGATATGGGTCCTCCCCTAAACTTCTTTTAGAACGGTAGGCACACAAAAATGTACCACTTGAGCTCTGGCTGTTGGCAGAGGTTTATAGTTATGTGCACCCTTGTAGGTGGGAAACATTGCTCCCGTGAGAACAGTATAGTGGACTTCATCGCCACTGACCCACAGTTATTTGGGTGTGATACGAACTTGTGGACAGGTAACAAAACAATTAAGTTGAGGAATATTCCTGTGTTTTATTGTCCAGCATAAGTGATCTCCTGCCTTTTATTCACAGAGTACCGAGCTGCTGCTTTGCCCGGTGGATTTCTGGTTGCGGGCAAAGGACCCGACACATCAGTGTGTTTTAATTTGTTTTAAACTGGTGTAAGTCGACAGACTGACTGTTGCGGCTGTCGATTGTTTTGTTTTGTTTTTATTTTATTTTTTCTGTATCAGTAGGCACCACAAATATTGATTCTTTTAGTATTTTTAACCCTTTTCTTAAATGTGTATAGATATATTGTCGCGAACGGTGAAGGCGCTGCAGGGAGAACAAATCCTCTTTTTTTTTTTTTTTTTTTTTTTTTTTTTTTTCTCCTCACCGCTTCTGCATGCACAGCGGTGGGCCTGAGTGAAGACGGCACTGAAGCTTTTGTTTTTCTTTATAGTGTTTTGCCCATTTGGGGTCGTGTGTCAGTGCTGTCCCTTTTTAACCTGTGTTATGTTGATTTGTTTTTAATGGTTCCCCGCAGCGCTTGTCCTGTCTCACGGGCAATCATACAGTTTTATCGTTTTTAAATAAGGTAAAGCTTTTAATTGTTTTTAAGTGCCGCTGTTACATTGTTACTTTTATTTTGTATTAAAAATTAAATTCTTTTTAACTGACTGTGCGCCTACGGCTCTGTCCTATTTTAAATAGGTACCTACCACGGGTCACACACAGATAATGGTTTCGCTTGAGGGCACACACTGGGCTACATTATTTTATTTTGTGTTATGTTTTGATATTTTAATGTTGGTGAATAAACACATGGTTAGACTGCACCTCATCTCTGCCTCAAGCCTCCTGTTTGAACCCAGGCACTGTGGGCCGCTCTAACACTCTCAGAGATTTCTGAAGTCAGTTAATGCTGTGATGTTCAGCTTGGTGCAGGTGGTGATCCTGAATTACAATCTTTGGAAAAAAGAAGTAAACAAACAAAGACTCAAAAGGCCAGAGGAAGGCACAATGTGGATGAAAACTGTTGCTGAATTGATCAGTTCAGTTTTCTTCTCGTCTCTCCTGTGACGTCAGAGGCTGCAAGATTTTCCAGTCAGACTCTCTGAGGTCCCTGGAGTTCAGGGAATGAAAGAAAAGTGATGAAAGTGACCCAACGTCACAATAAGAGGGGAAAAAAAAATCAGCTTTGTCAACTTTGTGACACAAACCGTTGTCCCTCTCCTGTTTTTACCAGAGCACAGATCAGAGTTTTTTCTCTTTAACTAAAACCTTTTACAGGAAATCGCTCAGCTGCTCTGATTCTACAACCTTTCCTACTTTAGAAACATGAGCTCTCTCTGGGACACAATATGACACTTTTCCCCCCTGTCCTGTCCGACAGTGTAGCAATCAGGATTGTCTGAGCAGATTTATTTTCACACGTGGAGCATTACAGCATTCACTGTGTCATTTTATTAGAACTTTATCAGGATTTTTTATTTTATTTTATTACAGTCACAACAGACAAGCCCGGGGGGGATGGAAGAGAAAAAGAAAGTTGTGGGTAAAGTTAACAGAAGAAGCAGGACAGAGAGAGAAAATGCAGAGAATCAACTTCAACACAGCAGAGAAACAACAGCAACAACCAACATGTGCATAACTAAAAGTAAATGAGAAATGATGACTGTCACTGAGGAGCACAAAGTACTAATAATACATAATAATAATAAGAAGAACCACCAACGCACTGGCAGGAGCCACGAAGTGAAGGAGACGAGAAGTCCGCTCCAGACCCGCAGCAGAAGAGAATCAAAGACCCCGACTGGACGACCAGCTCTTCCTCCCAGCCTCCAGATGATGATCAGAGACTTTTTAAGACATTTTCTACAAAGGGGGCTCACAAAGCAGCACACCTGAACACAGGGAGTGTTTGCACCATGAGGAATAGGATTATGACCATAATTATTAAAATGGCTTAAAATGGATAAGCTACACAAAAACCACCAAATTTTATTTTAAGGCCAAAAGCTGAAGATCAGGTGTAAGCCACTACTGATGTTGAATAATGGTGTGTGTGTGTGTTCTTGTGCATAGTTAGAAGCATGAGCAGGAGTGCATGAGCAGTCATTTTGGAGATGGCAAGACTTACAGCACACAGGAGGCTGTGGAAATGACCGAGTGCACTCTGAGTGTGAAGATGGCTCCTCGTCCTCCTCTGAGGAAGGATCAGAGGTGGAAACAGACCAGCTGGAGTCCAACTCTGAGTCATCTGAAAGTGCGAGAGGAGATGGTTGAAGCAGTGACAGGATGGACTTCTCCATCTCCATATTTAGGTCTCTCACAAACAGTGATGGGAATAACGGCGTTACAAGTAACGGTGTTACTAACGGCGTTACTTTTTTCAGTAACGAGTAATCTAACTAATTACTATTCCTATCGTTACAAAGGCGTTACAGTTACTAACAAGGAAACGCGGTCCGTTACTATTTTTCAACAAACAGACGGTTGAAGCTGTGTTCAGCTTACCGCAGCTTCTGGACGCTACAGCTTTAAGCAGCTGCGCGCTCCCACGGACGCTAATCACGAGCACTGTGTAGCACAACACCTGGAGCTCAGGGGGCAAAACAATCGCATGAGTGCTGCTGTTTGACTGAGGAAGAATAAATTAGTCGTGGTAAGTCAATCACATGACCACTTAAAGACAAAGCAACAAGGTGCCAGTTTTTAAACTGTTGATAGGCCACGTAAAACCAGAGTCATGATAAACAAGATATACGCGGTGTTTTTTCCTCAATAGTTTCGCCACGTTAGCGCTAGCAAGCACTCTCTGCTTCTGAGCAAAAACAAAACAAAAAAAAGTTTTAGGAGTGACGGCGAGAGAGAGAGAGAGAGAGAGAGCAGAAAAAGAGAGAGAGATTTGTGCAGTTTAGTTAATGTGTTGTGTTGTGTAATTAGTGTGTAGTGTTGTGGATAGTTTTGTGTTGTGTGTCAGAACAATGAGGCGACTGCTGTCGCTGTCTCCAGGTAGAAACAGCAGTGATACACCTGCTGCTGTCAGACCTGCAGGTATCAGGCTGTGATGTTCTCCTTTATAGTGAACAGAAATTATTTTTTTGGAGTGGCACAAATAATTTGTGGCATCTTATTGAAGAACAGCTGATTGTTCTGTAAATAGTTTGAAATGGTTATTTTAAAAAAGGGTAAAAGGTAAATGGATGCAAATAACTTTGTTGTTTGCAAAACTTGTGCATAGGATTTTAAAATTGACAATTAATATTTGCATTTGAAGTTATGAAATATGATTCATTAATCATGTTTATGGTTGTTACAGTAAAAATATAACTTTTTCTACTCTGATTTTATGTTTTTTGTTTGATTTTAGATCAATTCTGGTTATACAGTATGACAAAATGAGAACATAACTGTAAATTCAGACACGTGAGGTTGTGCTAAAAAGAATGATACCAAACAAGGCAAAGCAAATAGTTTTTAAAGGGAAAATGTGGAGGGAAAATCAAGAGTAGTAAAAAAAAAAGGGCAATTATACTCTGGACGCCAGAGGGTTAAACGTTCTTTGTTTGTTTTTTTAAGTAACGCAATAGTTACTTTTCCAAGTAATTAATTACTTTTAGAATAATGTAACTCAGTTACTAACTCAGTTACTTTTTTGAAGAAGTAACTAGTAACTGTAATTGAATTACTTTTTCAAAGTAACTTGCTCAACACTGCTCACAAAGACTGCAACGCTCTGCTACGTCCCAGCAGTCACAGGTTGCTGTGTGACAAACCTGCACTGGGAATGTTTAGAGGAACAGAGGAACTGCAGGCTTATGTAGGGATGCTCATGCTGTGCAGTGTTTACAGGTCAAAGAATGAATCATTTAAAACCTGCAGGGTGACGCTGCAAGCCCCTCCCATCATCAACAGTGTGACGTTTGCATGGACAGAACAAGAAGAGCTGCAGCACCATGTGTGAAGCTGACATGTAAAGACCACAGTGTGTTCATTTGCAGCCTCAGCTCCTCCTCAGCTGGAGTCTCTCTTCTTTAAAGGGTTAAAATCCAGAATCTATAATCAATACTGGATATTTATATTTCAGGCTGAAGTGGTTTGAAAAGACTGAGTCATTTAAATGAAAAATAAATTATTATTAAATAATTTAAGTATTTTTGCAGCCATTTGTGGGGAGGTGGCATTTTTTTGTTAGTATGAGATTTTGTAACAAATCTGACACTGTAGAAACATGACGACAGCCTTTAAGGTAAAAGAAGATTTTCATCTAAGTTTTAATATGTTGATTATTTCCTTTGACGTCTGAGATATTGAGCTGTTATCTTTGGTCACCAGTGAACAAACACAATTTCATTCATGACATTTTTCCTTCAAGCAGCAGATTTTTTGTGATTAACTCTCTCACATTTGTGTTTGTCATACAGGTGAAAATCCTACATGAAGGTTTCCTGGTGAAACTAACTCTAAGAAGATGTTCAGACCTAAACTGTGTCAGGATGATCAACACTGAGCTTCCATCCACCCACAGAGACAAACAGCACACACACAGGAAATTCCAGCAGAGTGATCCACATGTTTCCACATCTGCATCTACAGCCCTGAATCTTAACATATTACTCACAGTTAAATTAAGACGGCAGTAAAAACTCCGGACCTGTGACATCATCAAGTATGCTGGTGTTCCAGTTGTACAAATCGCGAGTCCGTACTCGCGTACTTGAGAATTGAGAAACGGCCGCTGTATCCCAATTCGGGGTCTGCAGCCTTAGTGCGAGGCTTGTGAAATGGGACGGTCTACCCTCCGTCGCGCTGCCTAGGTTGCCTAGCGACCATGATAGCTGGAAACGTTTGGTTGACAGAAATGAAGGAGAACATATTTTGTTGACCGTGGCTCAAGAGTTGGGAGTTCGCCTTGTATTCAGAAGGTTGCCGGTTCGAGCCCCGGCTCGGACAGTCTCGGTCGTTGTGTCCTTGGGCAAGACACTTCACCTGTTGCCTACTGGTGGTGGTCAGAGGGCCCGGTGGCGCCAGTGTTCGGCAGCCTCGCCTCTGTCAGTGCGCCCCAGGGTGGCTGTGGCTACAACGTAGCTGCCATCACCAGCGTGTGAATGTGTGTGTGAATGGGTGGATGACAGGTTGTGTAAAGCGCTTTGGGGTCCTTAGGGACCAGAAAAGCGCTATATAAATACAGACCATTTACCATCTACATCTACACAAACTTTGTGTGATTTAATAAGTATCTGAGGCTGAGACCACAGGACTGTAAAACATGATTGTTGGCCTTCATATCTGTACTGAACAGTCACATATGATTACCTAGTAAATAACAATTAGTTAACGTTGTTCATGAGACTAAAGTCAGTGTAAATATGAGATGGCAATATTATAGTTATTATATTAATCATTATAAGTTATTACAGAAGTGAGTTTGAACTCTCAAATCAAATCACTTCTATTGTCACATCACATGTGCAGGTACACTGGTACAGCACATGTGAGTGAACTCTGTCAAATACTGAGCTTCAGTAAAGATTCAAGTTGCAGTTATTTATATGTCCTATCACCTTAAATCTTCACTCAAAGACAAATATCTTTGACAGTGTATATATAGATGTATTATATATAAGAGACAAATATTGTTCATTTAATATGTTGGCATTACTAAATTTGGCTCAATGCTCACATATATGTGTAAAAAGAAAATGTACGAGCTGTGATAACTGTGTCTGATAGAATGAAGATCAGACTGATATATTAAATATTCCTTTATTGGGTGAGAAAATCAGACCATGTCATAACTGCTTTAAGTCATACAGAATAGATATCAGAGCCTTAAACAGGCTGACTTCTGCTAAATGGGTCAAACTGGGCAGAAAGTCTACAAACACATAACATCCTTATAGAATATGATGTAACACTATAGATCAACTTACCTCAGAATATATAAAGCATATAAACAATTACAGCAATATGATGCAACAAACACAGCAGTGCTACTAATCCAAAATACTCAAAGCTTCATAGAACTGAAACAAACATTTATTTTTAGCTCCATTCTGCTGCTGATACATACTTTAGGTTTCTGAATATTAAACTTGTTGCTGCCTTTCATAGTGTGTAACTTGAAGGCCCTGAGTACTTTCTCCCACACTGAAAACACTGGAATGATAACATTATTTGAACATTACCTAATAAGACTGATTCAGGACAGACAATTAGTGATGTTAAACTTTCCTAGCAGTCCTTCACAAACAGGGAACAGTCTGTCTATTCTCCCCATCTGTCAGCTGCTGCTGGCTCTTCCTCCTCCTCTTCCTCACACACTGCTGAGTTTGTCCTGGTGGATCATCAGGGGTGCAAAGCCTCACAGATGATGTGCAGCAGTGGGTCCCTCAGTCTGTCCTCACTCTGGACACTTGCAGTCGTCACACATGGAAATCAAATGTGCGATAAGCTGCAGGATTCAAACACAAGTGATTGATTGTATCTTTATTTCAGACATGCACAGAAAAAAAATCCAAAAAAACCCAATATATACACAAGTACACATACTTGCATTTACAAATACGAATAAATATGTAAATACACACACGTATGTGCTCAGATAAAAAAAAACAAACAAATAAAATAAAACAGAGTCTAAATGACATGAAATGACAATTATTAAGTCTGAAATGGAGTAGGAAGAAGTATAACATACTTATTAATCCCTACCCCATGCTCAACATTCTATTGACTCCCACCATTCATTGTTACCACTAATTCCCATCAGCACTTACCCCACACAATAAACAAGGACGACATGTGTAAACATAGCTACAGTGATAGATATAATTTAGATACAATTTAGCATAGTTATATATACAACGGGTGATCAACTTTATCAGTTTCATATTCTTCCAAAAGTAGTTTTCGAAACATCTTTATGAACTGACTAATGCTTGAACATTGCTGTAGGTCCACAGTAAAACTGTGGAACAGTTCCACAGTTTTACCCCACAAATAGTAAGACAAAAGGTTTTAACCTTTGTCCGTGCTTTAAGAGTCTTCAGATTTAATTTTCCCCTCAATTCATAGTCCCCTTCTCTGTCAAAAAACATCCTCTGTACATTTCCTGGTTACATATTGTATCTGGCTTTGTACATAATTTTTGCAGTTTTATATTTTATAAGATCCAAAAACTTCAGAAGTTTTTAATTTCAAGAACATGATGTTAGTGTGGTCTCTAAATCCTGCTTTAGTAATCATCCTGATTGCTTTTTTCTGAATTTTTACATAATGGTGGAAGTAAAGTTTTGTATGTATTTCCCCAGATTTCCACACAGTATTCCAAATATGGCAATATAAGTGAACAGTAAAGTACCCGGAGTGATTTGGAAGGCAAAAAATGTTTAGCTCTACTCAGTACAGAGATGCTTCTTGACAGTTTAGCTTGTATATGCTTTATGTGAGGTTTCCAGCACATTTTGTTATCTATTATCACACCCAGAAATTTTGTATGAGAAACTTGCTCTACTTCAACATTATTTATTAACAATTTTGCTCCAGCATCTTTTTTTACAATTTCCAAATAACATAAATGTAGTTTTTTTTTTTTTTTCAAATTTAGTGATAACTTGTTTCTGTCAAACCATGTTTTCAGTTTAATCATTTCTTGTGTGACAATTTCCAAAAGCTGCTGTGAATTCTCTCCAGCACAAAAAATAGTTGTATCACCTGCAAATAAAATAAACTGTAATATATCAGACGTTTTACATATATCATTGATGTACAGGATAAACAGCTTTGGTCCCAATACTGACCCCTGTGGAACTCCACAAACAATGTCCAGGCACTCTGATTGATATTCACCAATCTTCACAAATTGTTGCTTGTCTCTCAAGTAACTCCTTACCCACTCTAGTACCATTACCTTACCATATAGTACCACTCCTCTAATGCCATAGTACTCCAGTTTATCAAGTAATATTTCAGGATTAATTGTGTCAAAGGCTTTTTTTAGGTCAATGAAAACACCAACTGTGCATTGTCTTTGATCTATATTGTTGGTGATATTTTCAATTAGTTCCATTAATGCCATAGATGTTGATCTATTTGGTCTGAAACCATACTGACTGTCCATTATTATTTTATGTTTATCTATAAATTTGTCAAGTCTATTAATGAAAACTTTTTCCAGTATTTTTGAAAATTGTGAAAGTAGAGAAACAGGCCTGTAATTTGTGAATTGGTGTCTATCTCCATTTTTAAACAGTGGTATTACTTTAGCTGTTTTCATTTGTGTTGGGAATGCACCACTTTGTAGAGACAAATTGCAAATGTATGGTAAGGGTTTAGAGATGCCATTGATCACTTTCTTAACGATTTCCATATCAATGTCATCAAAGTCTGTAGAATTTTTTGTTTGTGATTTCCCAACAATATCAATTATTTCCTTTTCTTCTACCACCGTTAAAAACATTGAATGAGGATTACGGTCAATGAGTTTAGTTTCTTTCTCTGCAGAATTTGTTATATCAGGAATTGTATAAGCCAAGTCTGGCCCAACACTTACAGAGAATTTATTGAACTCATTAACCACATCACTCATGTTACTAATATTTCTATCATTATTAGTGAAATATGAAGGATAATTTAACTGCCTAGAACCATTTTTAATGATGGTATTTAGTGTTTTCCAAATCCCTTTAATGTTATTTTTATTCATATTTAATAATTTCTCATAATATTCCTTTTTACATCACCTCAAAATACTAGTTAATTTATTTTTATATTTCTTGTATTTATTTTCAGCTTCTGTACTTCTGTTCTTTATGAATTCTCTATATAAGGTATTTTTCTTTTTACATGCATTTTGTAATCCTTTTGTGATCCATGGGCACGCTGCATATTTTTGTTTTTTGCTCTATTTCTTTACTGGACAACGGCTATCATATAACTAAAAAAGTCTGATAAGCTTTATCAATATTTTTTTTTTGTGTAACTTATAAACACATGTTCATACTTTTATTCCACAATCAGAGAGAAAGAAACAGAGAGAGCGTGCAGGACAGACAGACAGGTGACAGTCTCAGGTGTACACACTGCTACAAAACAGCACAAGAGAAGGAGGATTTAGTGTTTGTGTTATTACGAGTGCTAAACAAGAAGAGTTCCAGATGGTACAGTGGACACATGTGTGACTCCTGTGATTAAAGCATCTTTCTTTCAGCTTAACGAGTGAACCGTCAGCTCGTTCAAACACACGTTAAAGTCCGTTTGGCTCGACACCACCGAACAGAGGCAGCAATATAACATAGCTAACATTAACAGTGCAGTGAATCCTGCTTGTGCCGTCATATTCAGGACTGCAAACCGAGCAGCATCACTGACTTTCAGCTTGTTGTGTTTGTGGATATATGACTGACTTTAATTATCCATAAAATCATCACATTCTCTGTAAGATTAAGGTCAGCTATTGTATTCTTAAATTTTAAAGGCTTTAAAACCAAGTAAACGCTGAAAGTAAAAACATCGCTAATGGCAAATAACTTTGCCGACATGTGGCCAACAGTAATGTTTTAATGTTCCTCATTATTAAACATGTGCACATAAATAAGTGACATCATATTCAGTACTTACGTTTAACAGTTTACTCTTCGGCTGCTCTGCTTCTGCCGTCTGCGGCAAAATTATCCACAGTGACTGCCGCGCTATGAATTGTGGGATATGTTGGGCCACGAAGTCTACATCACCACAGCCTTAAAATTCAGGGAAATGAAGGACGCATTTCAGGGCCGCATTTCGAGCAGCCTTTGAATTGGGACAGCCTTCGGCGCGTCACTGTGACCTAATCGGCCTTAAAATGCTGTACATTAATGCCACTGTTTTGCACATACCAACCTCTGTATATTTTATATTTTATATATCTTATTTTATTGTTTACTCTATTTCATTTGTAAAACATGTATATACACACTCACACACACACACACACACACACACACACGTAGAAAAACATATTTAGTACACACATTCAGTAATGTATATACCTTTATATATGGTACATATATTTATTACTTTTTAGATTAACCATTTTTATATTTTGCTTGTTGCACGTTATTGTATTTTGCACAACTCTGTTGCTTGTGAAGCTTGCACACAAGAATTTCACTCGCATGTACTGTACCAGTGTACCTGCACATGTGACGTGACAATAAAGGTGATTTGATTTGATTTGATTTGAAATGCAGCCTTTAAGGCTGAAGACCCTGAATTGGGATACAGCCACAGGCTCCACATGCTGAAGGCAGTATAGAGCCATCTACCCTGAATTATCAGGCTGTAACGCCGTAAGTTACTTTATATGACAGTTTATTCAGATAGCTTTGGATATTAATGTATATTTTGCTAACATGAATGTTTTAGTGAGAGTAATGCACTTTATTGATGTAAACATGCTTCTACCTGTTTATGGAGTTTATTTTCTGTCATTTCAGTTTTCACCACATGTTCATGGAGACAATTAAACAAGCTGCAACTAAACTCCAGGGTCTTCATTTGTGGTTTAACTCGGTGTCACCAACATCCTTGTTGAAAACACTACACTATAGCACATAATAATACAACAAAGTTGACCAAAGTGCTTCACAGTTGGTCAGAGTAATAATATAAGACAGAATAAAAAAAGAAACAGTTAAAAGGAAAGCAGGAGACAATATGAACAATATGGGTAAGCAACATAACTAGCCACAAAATAACATACTAGTTTGAATCAAAGCACACAAACATATTTTTCACAAGAAAATCTGTAAATCTGTCTCAGCAATGCAAAGCCCCCAGTCCCCAACATTAGCATGGAGGAGAGGAAGGCACTCACATCACTTATTAATGACAATAATATCATCATCCTTCCTGCAGACAAGGGTAGTTACAGTTTTGCTAAATCAGAAAAACCATTATGAGAAAATTTTGTCACTGCTCAGTGACAAAATTGTATTTTCTATTCTAATATTCTCATTCATGTCAAAGTTTCTTGAACAGAAATTAGATCTATAGATGACGTCTTGTGAATTCCTCCTTTGCTCCAGCTCTGTACTGTGTTCCTGTTTGAAATCAGTCGTTATGGCTCATGTAACGTGTGCTTGATCAGATCACAGACTTTGAGGATTGTTGACAGATGTCTGTGCAGTTTGTGTGGAACAAATTAAACAACCAAAGATGAGAGGAACACACAAAGTAAAGGGTCAGAGGGAAGCAGAACATGTCAGCTGCTCTGTGATTCTACAGCCTGTGATTCCAGTTTTTACAGATCCAAGAAGAATCTGAGGCCAACTCAATGATCTGCTGTGAGAACACACTCACATGTGACCGAAACCCTCAGAGACACAAAGTAACATTTTAGTGTTTTGTAACAAAGTAACACACTGACACTGATCACATCTTCACTTTCTCTGAAAGCAGCTTTGAGCAGCAATCAGCAGGATTCTGGTGAACAGCTGTTCAGGTTCAGGAGGGAGCTCAGACGATCCTGGTCACACTGAGCTGTGACTGTTTGCTCATCTGGACTGTTTGTGTTGTTTTTGTGTTGTTGTTTGATAGCATCACTGTGTCATATACAGTGTTGGGACTAACGCGTTATTAAGTAACGCGTTACAGTAACTACGTTATTATTGTGGTAACGAGCACGGTAACTAGTTATTATGCCAAAACCAGGAACGCGTTACTCGTTACTGGGATTTAGATAGGCTCGTTACTCGTTACTTCGTGTGGTGGATATCGCGGAGCTTCCACAGATTCAGTAACATTAGCAAGTGGTGGAGGCCAGCAGGTGGATGAAGGAAAAGGGAGGCAAGAGGAGAGACCCGAAGCGGCCGCCGGTCCGCGTGTCAGGTGAACTGAACTTCAGGTAAGAAGTTATGACCTGCAGTCTATCTGAGTCAGATATAAACCAAGTTTAGGTGGAGTTTATTTTCGGTATGCTGACATTTTCGTACTGCGTGCTAGCTAGCATGACGGAGTTTCTATACAGCTGGGTGGGTGCTATGTTACTGATGTTGAACTTTATTTTGTTCATACGGTTAATTATTAGAGTTTCCAACCGTCCCGTAAAAAACAGAATCGTCTCGTATTCAGAGAAAATATTACGCGTTTCGTACTGAGGTGAAAAGGAACACAGTTTGTCCCGGACTTCAGCTACAATGAAAAAGACACAAAGCTGAAGCTGCACAGCTGCCTCTTCTTCTCTCATTCTCTCCTCTCCTGTTTCTACTTCAATCACGAAACTGATCAATGATCAGCTGATCGGCTTTTCTCTCTTGTTTATTTATCGCCCACTTTGCGCCAGAAAGAGGAAACCAGCGGATGTCGCGTTAAACAACAGCAGCACGTTGTTAGAATTTATTTAATATTAATTTCTAGTATCAGCTGATGTTTGCTGGAGCCACAGCTGTAAAGCTGCTGGTCATGATATCAGTTTGGTTATCTGGTGAGAGGGAAACATGCAGATGAAACCAGGAGATGTCCTTACTGAATCATCAGAGCTGAACAGGTGATGGAGAAACAGGTTTACCTTTTAGGTCACATGGATGAGTTGAAGGAAAGTTATGAACTGTTTCTGAGAGACAAATAACACCAGGATCCTTTTCTAAGTAGCTGACAGCTGGTAACTGTGCAGGGGCGGATCTAGCAAAGTGTTGCCAGGGGGCCAGGTAGGGCATTAACAGGGAAAGGGGGGCACAAGGAAATACTTTTCTTTATTATTCTCATTTAAAATGTCTCGCTTTTAAAAAAATAATTATCTGAGTCTTACAACAAACAATTGATAGATTGATACATATATACCATCAGAACAGTGTACATCACTGTCACAACAGTGTTTATTTTCATTCAAAGGCTTTATGATTTTTCCTATAATGGCGGGCCGGTCTCTAGTCAAAATGCCCGGGACGATTTTTTTGTCCCAGTCCCGCTCTGTATGCAGCTCATCTGCAGTCTGGTGTTACCTACATCTTCCTATTCAGAAGGCAGAATTTCCAAGTTCTGAGTACAATCAAAAGCACCACGACTGCAGTTTTTGTATTGGATGTAAAAAGCAGGCTAGAATCATGGTGGCGGTCAACGACGGTCCAGGCGTGGGATTTCTCTCGTGGAAATGTGCACATTATTTTTTCCTTTCTATTGGTAGGTGGCACAGTGCACTTGTGGCAAGTAAGCAAGCTAGAAGACTGGCAGTCTGGCTGGGTATCCAGTTACGGAAGCAACACATTAACAGGAGAATTCTGAGTAAAACCAAAGTTACTTTCCCTAGTAACTAGTTACTCTGAAAGTAACGAGTAACTTGAAGTAACTGAGTTACTTTTTTAGAGAAGTAACTAGTAATGTAACTAAGTTACTAATTTAAAGTAACTTACCCAACACTGGTCATATATCATGTACTTTATCTGTATTATACTTTTCTACATAGATCATAACTAGTTTTTGTGCTCTTGCACTGATTGTTGTGTGTGTGTGTGTGTGTGTGTGTGTGTGTACTTGTGAAGCAGCCCTGGATCAATGCATATAACTGATGTGCACATTTCCAACAGAAGAAGGTCGTCATCGTCTGTCCTGTTCCTTATTCTGTCATTATTGCTCCCAGAAATGTGTTATTATTTCAAACATGTGAAGCTGAACTCTGACACATAACATCAAACAGCTCAGCAACCAGTCACACATTCAAATGTAATGCAGCTCTTTGAGTGTTTGAACCTGCTGTGTCACTGATGGCTGCTGCTGCCGTGACAACAAACACACAAACACTGTCATGTTGTCTGTCTGTGTGTTAGCAGTGTAGCCTAGCTCGGCTAAGCATTTGACCTTCGTTGTAAGGGTGACATCAAAGGGTTGGTGAGGATTGTGGTGTTATGTATGTGCGACTGCCAGCAGAGAGCTGCATTAACATTGTCATCAGGCTGACGTCAGCATGATGACATAAAAACATCATAAAACATCAGTTTTAGTAATGTCCTGTAGTGTGAGTGTAGCCCTTATAACAGTGAGACAGCACTGCCACCATGAGGTCAAACTGCAACATTGCAGGTAATAATTCTCAGCCTGAACACTGTTGGAATATCAGACCTCCTCACTTTGAACTCATTTTTTAAAAACAAGTAATTGAGATTAAAATCTCATTTCTAAGAGAGACCTGGCATCATGGCAGCAAAAGTTAAAAATATATGTACCACATAAATACATAACATTTTAAAAAAAATACAATATCCTGTGCAAACATGTGAAAAATATACAATAACAGATCAATTAAGAGCAACATTAAAAACAACCACACTGACTAAAAGAATTATTTTCTCATTCATTTAAAATGGACTTAAACTCCCCCAAGGTAACCAATTCTAATATTTTTAGTTCCTTCTGCAGATTATTCCAAGAAACAGGGGCAGTATATTTAAAAGCCTTTTTCCCTAATTCTGTTCCGATTTTTGGGACAATCAGTTGTATGATACTGTGAGAACGAAGGTTGTGGTTTTTACACATGTAAACACATAAATAAGAGGAAACCAGCCCAAGAAGATATTTATAGATAAAAATCAACCAATGGGGGAGTCTGTGAATATACAACGATGGACATTTAGTAGCATCATACAAAGAAAAAAGATGTACACAATTTCCATAGCCAGTAATAAAACATAAAGCACAATAGTAGACTGTATCCAACCTCTTTAGGTAGTTGGCAGGTGCATTCATAAAAAAGCAGGTCACTGTAATCCAATAAAGGTAAAAAAAAGAAAAAGTTGCATGAATCAAGTGTTTCCTCGCTTGGGGGGCGAAACAGGATCTGTTTCTAAAAAAAAGTAACTTAGTTTTAGTTTTAACTTCGACACAAGCTTTTAAATGTGTTTTAGATGACAAATTCTGATCTATAATGATACCTGGATATTTGTAAGAAGTGGCCATTTCAATTTAAGTTCCTTCAATAGTTTCATTCTTAGGAGACGTAGCTAACAACTCTCCTATTTGAGAATAACATCAACTTGGATTTCTCTGCATTCTAATATGAACTCCTTTTCTAGCTGACAAGTAACTTGATAACCAACTTACAACATTTACAGATAGACCAACATTGTTTAGCCTATTTACTAAAACAGCATGGTCAACTGACCATGTAAAGAAAGTAAAGAAAAAGAGCAGCACAGTATTTTTTGCAGTCCATTAAATCAATATTGTCATTAAACACAGGGATAGCAGCAGGTATTGTGCTGTGTTGTTTTCTGAATCCTGACTGATTTGGGGAAAGAACTGAATTTTTGTCCAAAAAGTATTTTAGTGGTTCACTAATAAACATCCTGCACTGAAGCTTCTCTGTGTGGTTTAAAGACACTGAATGATGCTCCGGCTGTTTTTAGGTTGAGGTTGTGGTTTAGGCGTTATTCTTTGTTTTCTTCAGCAAAGACCGTTGCGTATCAATGATCAATCAATCGCCACAACCAAACAGATTTGACACCTTTTTGAAACTCACAGAAACACAGGAGGAAAACATCTGAGAGCAAAAGTTTATTAATCCTGCTGAGAAACTGCTCACTGCTGTGGGAACAAAAGCCAACAAACATCAAGTCAATGAACTCACTTCCAGTAAGTAGTTCTGGGTCATCAGAGTCTAATTCAGAGTTAAAAAGACATAAAACATATAAAAATCTGTAACATGTGGATGTCCTCTGGTCTAAGGTGCTGGGGAGACCAGTTAGAGACCAGCAGCTGGACTTCAGTGGTTGGGCTGGTGGACTACTTCAGTGAAGAGTAGACGACGTCTGGCTCTGGTTTAAAGTCTGAACACAAACACACACAGTTCAAACAACATGATTACAAGCTTTGTAGTTCAATCAAGAACTCCAATTTCCACCTCTCTGCATCACACACAGTCCCAGTTCAGACTTTATTGGGAACCAGCTCAGATACAAATCACAGAGCTTCCACACTGCTCACACTTTAACTGCTTCTATAAACCTGAAGCCCACAGATCTGTGCTGATCTTTAACTTTGTACATGTGGTTTCTTCTAGTGAGGATTTAGCATTTGTTTCTCACAGCTTCAGTTCTTACTTTGAGTTTGTCATTAGTTCCCTCAGTGTTCCCTGTCTGTCCTCCCTCTGCCTCATCTCTGTTCCCTGTTTTATTTCATTTATGTGCCGCTTTTCCTGGTTTCACTGACTGACTTTGAATTTTGACTTCCAGCTAATAAAGCTCATGTTTCCTCCCTCTGATATCCTCTTTCACAAATAATAACACATCCTTCCTCACATGAAACACTCAAATGGTTCATCTGAGGCTTCTTCAAAGCTTTTCTTCTCCTTTTCTTTTTTAAACAGCTTGTAAATCATTGATTACAGAAATCAGATGCTCTGAATGAAGTGATCTATGTTTCTACTTAGACTTGTTAAACTGAGTGCAGAAGTGTGTTCATACTAAAGTATGGCTACATGTAGTGCACTGTTGTAATGTTTGCATTCCTCAAACATTAATGATGACACCTTCAGTATTTCTCAGTTCCATTCTTTAATTCTCAGGCTTGCAGCGGCAACACAGTCTGCAGCGCTAACTTGTTTATCTCCCGTTTTTCGTTGTCCCTCTTTTCTATATTCTCCTTCCGCCTTACATTCGACCTTTCAAAATAAAATCTCTGTAAACATCACAATCACCTCCTTTTTTTTTCTAAACAAACTTAGGTACTCAGTGAGGTGAATTATTAATCTGAACCTATGACAAAAAAGCCTGATAAAATTACTGAACATTCCTATTACTTGAGTTTCTCCACACCTAAACATCAATTAAACAGCACTGCATTTGTGCAGATCTCTGACTAAACACTATCAACATTCAACACTCGAATATGGGTTACAGTGCTAGATTCAGGAACATCAAACATGTTACACACAGCGTAACCTTAACTGGTCACTCAGATATTCAAGTCTTAGATCTGATGTAATCAGACAGATGCATAGGTACACGTCTGTTAGATCTGACTGGGTATCTGGGCTTGTCTGTTAAGGTGGGGTCGACATGCCGTCCAGGTGGGGCATCTTTAAGTCCATGTCTGATTTTCTGGAAGAATGATGCATTCCTGACAATCGAGTGTCCATCCCTTGTAGCTGTAATTTCAGAACCCTTAACCTTGGTCACTTTGTAGGGTTTTGCATTGTATGGTGTGGATAAGTTGTTGTGCTTGGGTTGGCGATGCAGCACTGTGTCACCCAGACTTAGTGTGTGTGGTCTGGCGCAACCGGTTGCATCTGCGATCACATTCATCTTGATCTTGGCACCATCATCCTTTGCTCTCACTTCAGCATCTGAACACTTCTGTGGAGTGGTGTTAAAGAAAGGGAGCTTGGTGTATAGCTGGCGTTGAAACAGTATTTCAGCTGGTGAGCTCGCTGTTGTGCTATGAGGTGTAGATCTGTACTCACGAAGAAAGATGTTTAGTTGCTGTTTCCATGGTGTGCCCTGTGTCTTGGCAACTCTCAGTGCTTTGCCTAGGGTTCTCATAAATCTCTCAGCAATGGCATTCGCCTGAGGCCATCAAGGTGTGATTTTGCGATGATGAAATCCGAGGTAGTCTGCAAACTGTGAGAAAGCCTCACTGTTAAAAGGAGGACCATTGTCAGTTTTTACTGTCCTTGGGATTCCAAACATGGAGAACACTTTGTCAATGACTGGGATAACAGAAGATGCTGATGTTGAGCGTACACTTTCAACGACTTGATAGCGAGAATATTCGTCTGTGATAATGAGCAGGTATTCCCCCATAGGGAGTGGTCCATAAAAATCTGCACTGACGCTGTGCCAGGGCGTTTCGGGTAATGGTGACATCTGCAGAGGGTCAGTATGTGTGACAGGTGTGCTGGCTTGGCATGGCAGACAGTTTTGAACTGCAGATTCTGCTTTCCGATCAATCTCTGCGAACTATACTTTGGTACGTAGTAGCGCTTTGGTCTTGACAATACCCTGGTGCCCTTCGTGTGCCAGTTGTAATGCTCTTTCTTGTAGGACAGTTGGAATAACTATCCTCGTGCCTCTGAGTATGAAGTCAGATGAGTCAGCTACTGTTAGTTCACTTTGAACATGTTTGAATGTTTTCAAAATGTCAGCATGCTGGGATTTATCTGTGAGATGCCACGTGTTTCAAATATCTTTTATTAGAAGCAAGTATCACGATTGTTACAAATTGATAGAACTTGTGCTCCCTTTTTCTCTAAGCAAAGCAAGACAAACAAACAAACAAACAAAAAACAACAACAACAACAACAAAAAACCCACCCACTATGGGCCCCAATCCCCCGACTGCCAAAAATTTATATTTTCCCAAGGTATGCAAGTAAAGGGTGCCAAATTAGTTCAAAATCTTTCACATTACCATTCATGGTGTATCTTATTTTTTCAAGGTGAAGAGTATTTGTAAGCTCTGTAAGCCACATCTTTACACAGGAGCCTCTTTGCCTTTCCAATGCTGCAGGATCAGTTTCTTTGCAATGATCAATGTATATGACATAAACCTTTTTTGAGAGTGTTGTAAATTTTGTGTTTCTTTGGAGATCTCAAAGATAATTACTATCGGATTTGGAACTCAATCTTACTTTTAAAAATATTAGACAGGTAGGTAAAAATGTCACACCAAAAACCCTGAAGCCTTGGACAAAGTGCAAAACTATGTAACAAATTTCCATAATGTATCATGCATTTTTCACAGAGGGGAGAGCAGTCTGGGTACATTTTGTGAAGTCTTTCCCTTGAGTAATGTAACCTGTGTACAATTTTATACTGAATTAAACAGTTACGGGAGTTAATAAAAAGCGTGTTTATGTTGCGTAAGACCTCCTGCCAAAAATCTTCTGACAGGGAGATCCCAAATTCCTTTTCCCACTCCTCTTTGATTGAGAGAGTTGAAGGTATACTCATCTCCTGTATTGAGTTATAGAATATAGTGCTGTAACTAAGTTTAAGAATATAATTCACCCACTGTTATCATCTTCAATGCCCTGTACCAACATAGAGCAGAGCAGCTATCTGAACGCTACTCCAACAGAGGTCGATTATCTTGTTAATAATTTTACCTTCTCACTACGTACGACTCTGGATACTGTAGCTCCTGTGAAAACTAAGGCCTCAAATCCAAAGTCCCTGACTCTGATCATAATATCCTATTAGAGCGATTAGAACATGCTGTAGGTATTACAGGTACTGCACTGCAGTGGTTTGTATCATATCTATCTAATAGACTCCAATTTGTTCAAGTAAATGGAGAGTCCTCTTCACACACTAAGGTCAATTATGGTGTTCCACAGGGGTCGGTGCTAGGACCAATTCTATTTACATTATACATGCTTCCCCTAGGCAGCATCATTAGAAGACATAGCATAAATTTTCACTGCTATGCAGATGACACGCAGCTCTATCTATCCATGAAGCCAGGTAACACACACCAATTAGTTAAACTGCAGGAATGTCTTAAAGACATAAAGAGCTGGATGTCCGCTAACTTTCTGCTTCTTAATTCAGATAAAACTGAGGTTATTGTACTTGGCCCTGAATATCTTAGAAATATGGTATCTAACCAGATTCTTACTCTGGATGGCATTACCTTGGCCTCCAGTAACACTGTGAGGAACCTTGGAGTCATTTTTGACCAGGACATGTTCTTTAACGCACATATTAAACAAATATGTAAGACTGCTTTCTTCCATTTGCGCAACATCTCTAAAATTAGAAATATCCTGTCTCAGAGTGATGCTGAAAAACTAGTTCATGCCTTCATTACTTCCAGGCTGGACTACTGTAATTCTTTATTATCAGGATGTCCTAAAAACTCCCTGAAAAGTCTTCAGCTAATCCAAAATGCTGCAGCAAGAGTCCTGACAGGGACTAGAAAGAGAGAACATATTTCTCCTGTTTTGGCTTCCCTTCATTGGCTTCCTGTTAAACCCAGAATTGAATTCAAAATCCTGCTCCTCACATACAAGGTCTTAAATAATCAGGCCCCATCTTATCTTAATGACCTTGTGGTACCATATCACCCTATTAGAGCACTTCGCTCTCGCTCTGCAGGCCTACTTGTTGTTCCTAGAGTATTTAAAAGTAGAATGGGAGGCAGAGCCTTCAGTTTTCAGGCCCCTCTTCTGTGGAACCAGCTTCCAGTTTGGATTCGGGAGACAGACACTATCTCTACTTTCAAGATTAGGCTTAAAACTTTCCTTTTTACTAAAGCATATAATTAGGGCTGGACCAGGTGACCCTGAATCCTCCCTTAGTTATGCTGCAATAGACCTAGGCTGCCGGGGATTCCCATGATGCATTGAGTTTTTCCTTTCCAGCCACTCACTATGTGTTAATAGACCTCTCTGCATCGAATCATATCTGTTATTAATCTCTGTCTCTCTTCCACAGCATGTCTTTCATCCTGTTTTCCTTCTTCACCCCAACCGGTCGCAGCAGATGGCCGCCCCTCCCTGAGCCTGGTTCTGCCGGAGGTTTCTTCCTGTTAAAAGGGAGTTTTTCCTTCCCACTGTCGCCAAAGTGCTTGCTCATAGGGGGTCATATGATATGATTGTTGGGGTTTTCTCTGTATTTATTATTGTGCGATCTATTGTACAATATAAAGCGCCTTGAGGCGACTTTT
Organism: Oreochromis niloticus; assembly: GCF_001858045.2. NCBI lineage: Eukaryota > Metazoa > Chordata > Actinopteri > Cichliformes > Cichlidae > Oreochromis > Oreochromis niloticus. The sequence continues at coordinate 109,339 of NW_020327543.1, forward strand.
GTTGTGATTTGGCGCTATATAAATAAAATTGAATTGAATTGAATAGAATAATGAGATTCTCTGTTCGAATCCCCGGCTATCACTAAGGCATCTATCCAAGGTGTCAGACGGCATGTTTTCAAACTGCGGCAGATATGTGCGGATATAATTTCGTAGTTGAAGATATCTGAAAAAAAAGGCTGTGCGGTAGTCCAAATCTATCTTTTAATTGTTGAAATGACATGAAGGTGTCGTTTGAGTATAAGTCTTTTAGTTTACAAATTCCCACTTCCTGCCACACGTTGAAAGCTCCGTCTGCACATGATGGAAGGAAAGAGGGGTTAGCTGTAACAGGGGTACACATTGATAGTGTTTTCAATTTAAAGTGCTTAATTATTTGTTTCCAAATTCGCAAAGTGGTGTGAATCACTGGGTTAGAATTATAGTATGCATTTGTCAAGGGAGTAGGAGAAAGTAATATTCCACCAACACAATAAGGAAGGCAGTCCTCCTGCTCCATCTGCAGACCATGGGGGAGTAACACTGTATCATCCAGTAAGAGGGAAATTATTCTTAAATTTGATGCCCAATAATAATGCATAAAGTTAGATAGTGCAAGTCCTCCAAGGGATCCGTGTTTACATAGATGTTCTTTTTTTATCCTATGTGTTTTGTAGTTCCATATAAACGGCATAATAATGGCATCCAGCTTTTTGAAAAAAGATTTGGGCAGGAAAATTGGGATATTTTGGACCAAATACAGATACTGTGGGAGAAATACCATTCTTATTGAGTTCACTCTTCCTATCAATGAGATAGGGAGTGTCCTCCAAAACTGGATGTTGATTTTTAGCTTCTCCAGTAGAGGGAGAAAGTTTTCTTTCACTAGGGAACTATATCTTCTTGTTATTGTGATGCCCAGATATGTAATTTTTTCATAAGTTATTTTAAATGGGAGAGATGCAAGCCACTCATTGCTTTCCAATTTGATGGGCAATACTTCACTTTTTCCCCAGTTGATCTTGTAACCAGCGAAGGTGCCAAATTTGTCAATAACGGAGAGAATTGCTGGGACGGAAGTTTTGGGGTTTTGTTATGTATAGTAAAATGTCATCAGCATAAAGCGATATAGCATTAGAAGTGTATGCTGTGTCATAACCATGTATATCAGGGTGAGTACGAATTGTCTGTGCCAGGGGTTCCAGAGCCAGAGCGAACAATAATGGACTAAGAACACATCCCTGTCTTGTCCCTCTGCTGAGCTTAAACTGAATTGATAATGTTTGATTTGTAAGGATTCTGGCTGTGGGATTTTTATAGAGTAATTTTATCCAGGAAATAAAATCTTGTCCCAGTTGAAATTTCTCTAAGACAGCAAAGAGATAGGGCCACTCCACATGATCAAATGCCTTTTCGGCATCTAAGCTAAGTACAAGTAGGTCCTGTTGCACCTTGGAGGAGTAAATTATATTAAATAGACGCCTAAGATTATTAAAAGAGCTCCTATCTGGTATGAAGCCTATTTGATCTGAGTGTACCAGTTTATCTATTACCGTATTGAGTCTACTCGCTAGTATTTTAGCCAGGATTTTTTGATCTGAATTTAATAAAGAAATAGGTCTATATGATCCCACTTCCTCCAAGACTTTACCTTTTTTTGGGAGTACTGTAATAATTGCTTCATTCAATGTTGGTGGTAGAGTGCCCACTTTGTATGCATGGTTGTACAGTTTAAATAGATATGGAACAAGTTTAATCTTGAAGTGTTTGTAGAATTCATTCCCTAACCCATCTGGGCCTGGACTCTTATCATTTTTTAATAAACCAATAGATTTAGTAATTTCTTCAGTTGTAATCTTGGCATTCAAAATAGTGCGATCCACCTGATCTAACACAGGGAGGTCACACTTATCTAAAAAATCCTGCATATCTTTAGGCCCTGCAGTAGAATGAGAGGTATAGAGAGATTCATAAAACTGTCTAAAGTTATCGTTAATGTCTTTATGTGATGTAACCAGGTTTCCATTGCGTGATTTAATTTTGTGAATCATTCTGTCATTTTCTAACTTCTTTAGCTGCCTAGCTAACAACTTATGTGGCTTATCCCCAAATTCAAAGTACTTCTGTCTTACAAAGGCGAACGCTCTATTAATATTGCTGGTTAGTATCTGATTTAGTTTATATTTTAATGCACAAATAGTGTTGTATTCATCTAAAGAGGGAGCCTTTGCATCGTTGGCATCCAAATCGTGGATCATTTTTTCTAATTTTAACTGTTCTAGTTTATTATTTTTATTCCGTGAGGCCTGATATGATATTATGGACCCCCAAATATAAGCTTTAAACGTTTCCCATAATATGTCAGGTGAGGTTTCGGCATTATCGTTTATATCGAAAAATAAAGAGGTCTGAGAGTTTATATACTGTTGAAATTTTAAATCGCTCAGTAGTGGGTCAAATCTCCAATTCCTATATGCTTTGGTGAGATTGCTAAGTGCGAAGGAGCAGGTGACAGGGCAATGATCAGAGATAATAATATTGTGATAGGTTACATTACGAACTAGGGAGAGCATTTTTCCATCTACCAGAAAATAGTCAATCCTTGAGTAGATGTTATGTACAGAAGTGTGGAAGGAATACGCTCTACCTGATGAATTTAAAGTTCTCCACACATCACAGATATTCATATTGTTCATATATGTTTTGATAAAGTTGCTACCTTTATACGATGTGGTTCTTTTGGAGAGGGATTTATCTAAGTATGGGTCTAACACTAAATTAAAATCGCCTCCAATTATTAAATTACCATTAGGTATATCCGGAATTAAACTGAAAACCTTTCTATAAAACTCTGGGTCATCATGGTTAGGTCCATAAATGTTCAGTAGAATAATCGGAATAGCGTGCAGCTCCCCGGTCACTAATACATATCTACCATTCTTGTCAGCTATAGTGGAAGTATGCCTGAACGGGGTATCTTTCTTAATTAATATAGCTACCCCTCTGGTTTTAGCGGAAAATGTTGAGTAATACACCTGATTAATCCATCTACACCTAAGTTTATTATGAGCAGCATTTTTCAGATGAGTTTCTTGTAAAAAGATAATATCCGCTTTAAGAGATTTCAAGTGTGATAACACTTTGCCTCTCTTAACAGGCTCATTTACACCTTTCACATTCCATGTACAAAAGGTTAAATCCACATTCTTTACATTTCCATTGTCTTGCATTTGAATAAATTAAGGCGGCTTAATTCTAGTACTTTCCATACTTATGCAGTGAAGATATGGGCCCCAACCCTCGCCCCCCACCGCCCAACCCATGTATAACCATAACAAAACTAGACAAATTCGTAAGCAGTGCATCCCCGTCCATGCAGTCCCAACTGAAAATAAAAACAAAAACAAAAAATCCAAAGGGATGCCGTAACAAAAACTAAGCTTGCCAAAATACTTTATCTCAAAACTTCCTCTATCCAACGTAGCTCCATAACATGCCACGTGTTGTTCCTGATGTGACTGATGACTTCCTGCAGAACCTGGTCTTTCAGAGTCCCTGTTTTTATCTCCTGAAGTGTCATGGCTTTTGGGGTGGAGTGATAAGAGAAGAAATTGACATACTCTTCTGCAACCTTGCATGCACGAGCACTTTCATTCTCCTGTGTTGGCACTGGATGATGTGACATAAAGTCAGCTGGATTATCAGCACCTTTTCTGTATTCCACTCTGAAGTTACATGGCTGAAGTCTCAGTCCCCATCTTTCTATTCTGGCAGGTGGGTTTGATCTTGGGTTGTTCCAGATGATTTTGAGTGCCTTGTGATCGGTCACCAGTGTGAATGGATGTCCATAAACATACAAATGGAAATGTTCGCAACTCCACACAATGGTGAGTGCTTCTTTCTCAGTTTGCGAGTATCTCGTTTCCACATCACTCAGTGCTCTGCTTGCATATGCAATAATGTGCTTCATCCCCTTTTCATCTTTTTGGCAGAGAATGGCGCCTGGTCCTACTGGACTAGCATCAACAATCAGTTCAGTCTGTCTGCTGGGATAGAAGTAGGACATCATCGTGTCGCTTGTGAAACTGACCTTGAGTGCCTGCAACACAATGTCTTGGTCCTGACCCCATGTCCAAGGGGTGTCCTTGTGTGTGAGCCTGCGCAGTGGCTCAGAGATTGATGAGAAGTCCCTGATGAACCTTGAGCAGTAATTGGCCATGCCAAGGAGACTTTTGATGTCAGCAGGTGTTTTTGGGTTGGGAGCGTGTTGAACTGCTGCAACCTTTTTAGGATCTGCTGAAACGCCCCCTGCAGACAAGATGAAACAAAAAAACTCAAGTCTTGTTTTATTAAATTCACACTTCTCTCGATTCAGAGTAAGACCTGACTCTGATAGTCGCTTAAAGAGAGCTGTAAGATTGTTGTCATGGTCAGCCTGGTCCCTGCCAAAGACTATAATGTCATCACTAAGATTTTTGACTCCATTCAGTCCTTGCAGCGTCTGATGAATAGCATTTTGGAACACTTCAGCTGCAGAAGAGACTCCAAAGCTCAGTCTTTTATAGCGCCGAAGTCCCAGATGAGTAGTGAACGTAGTAATGTAGCGGCAGTCAGGGTGTAGTTCAAGTTGGTGGTATCCTGCCCTGAGATCAAGTTTTGAGAACACCGTAGATCCATTCAGCTCATGGATTACATCATCAATTGTGGGCGTGACATGTCGTTCTCGTTCGATTGCAGTGTTTGCTTGTCTCATGTCCACACATATCCGTACTTCGTCTGGATTCTTTGGTTTTGGCAGTGTTACAATGGGTGAAACCCACAGTGTTGGTCCCGTAACCTTTTCAATAATGTCATCAGCTTCTAATTTCTGAAGTTCGTCCTCCACTTTTTGACGTAAATGAAAAGGAACACGTCTGTGTGGTTGACAGGTTGATTTTACATCTGTGTTTATGTGCAGTTTCACTTGAAAATCTTTGAGTTTTCCAATTCCCTGGAAAAGTTCTGGGTGTTGTTCTACTAGCTTGTCTGCAACAGAACGTTGAGACTGAAAAGAGACCGCAGTGACAATCTGGAGGAGTCCCAAGTCTTTTGAGGTTTCAAAACTCAAAATATTGAAACCTCCTCCTTTAATGACAAAGAAAGAACACCTAACTGTTTTGTCTTGTTTTTCCACACTACACCTGAACGCACCACACACAGGGAGAGACGTAGATGAGTGGTATGGGTAAATCTTGATGTCTGTAGAAGTTAACGTAGGACGTGGTGTCAGTTTGTTGTAGGTAGCTTCAGTTAAGCAGTTAGCAGTGGCCCCAGAGTCGATTAGCACCGGTATCTGGGTGCCCATTACTCTGACTTCAGTGTGTGGGAGTCTAGGATGTTGAGCTGTGTTCACCACATATACATAAGCGTCATCACTGCTGGATGTGTGCCCTGTCTCCACATGTGCAGCGCTGTCTGTTACTTGATGAACAGTTTGCGGTGGCAGGTTTTTCTTATACTTCTTTCCACAATGTGTCTCTTTTCTCTTTGAGTGACATTGCTTTGCAAAATGATTGAATTTGCCACAAGAATTACAGATTTTGTCTTTGGCTGGGCAGCCTTGCTCATGAGGATATCTGCCTCCACAGTTTCGACAGCGGTTATTCGGCTGCCATGAGGGTGTCCATTTGTTTCTAGCCGTGGTGTCACGTCCTGTTTTGTGCTGTACTTTATTACTGCAGCTGTCTTGTCAGCTTCCATCCCTGTAGCTTGCAATTCAGACAACTCACATGCACGGCCATGATTTAATAGATCATCCAACGTTAAATCAGGTTCTCTGAGTGCTTTTCTACGCAGCTGTGATGATGTACAGCTTTGGATAATTTGTGTTTTGATTTTTGCCGTCATGTCTGCAAACTCACAGTTTTTGGCTAAAATCCTAAGCCTGGTGTGATAGTTGTCCAACTTTTCACCTGATTCCTCCACCACTTTCCTGAACAGATAAATCTGATACTGCACGTTTTTCTTAGGCGCAAAGTATGCTGACAGTTTCTGTTTTGTATCTGCGTACTTGTCGCCATCCGTTGCTAACGTGTCGTAAACGTCATGCACTTTTTCACCAGCCACATGCAGCAATAATGCTCTTAATCTCGCATCTCCAGTAATGTTCATTGCTGTGGTGTAGTTTTCAAACCTTTGAAGCCATTTCGTCCAGCGAGGTCCGACGGAACCGAGGTCGGTCTCCGTGTCGAAGGGTGGAAGTGGAGTAGCGTGTGTAGCCATGTTCTTGTCTCCTAAGCTCCAGGTAGGGCAACTTCCTTCGTCTTGCTTTGGTTGTAGCCTTTACTCGCCAATGTAATGTTTGCATTCCTCAAACATTAATGATGCAGGGTTCGTACGGGTGCTTGAAATCCTTGAAAATGCTTAAATTCTAATGTCGTCTTTTCAAGGTTTGAAAAGTGCTTGAATTTCAGATGTGGTGCTTAAAAGTGGTTGAAAATGTAAGTGTATTTCATTCACAATAAATAGCTATCTGATTGAATTGTTTTCTTATCAGATAGAGAAATAAAATGAGACGCAAAAGCAAAATCTCCCCGCCTGGGCTGCCTTGCGTCTGTTTCAATATGTGACCCCGCCCCTCCCTCGGACAGTCGGGGATGAGTGCGCTAACATACCTGTAGGTTGCTGTTTTAATGAGTGTTTGATGGAAAACAACAATGGCGGAGTTTGTGTTCTCCAGTCGCATGATAGGTGAGTCCTAGTAAATAATTTTCCAGTACGTGTACGTTACACATGCTATTTTTTTTAAATTATGGTTATTATTTTGCTAGCTATCAAACTCGCTGGAGAAATGATTGAAATGCACTGAGTGTGATGCAGTATGGCAGCGCTATTACGGAATATGCTGTGAACTTAGCTAACATTCCTTAGCAGTAATATGAGTTAATTTACTCAAGTGAAAGCTTTAAACATTAGCCCGATACATAACTAGCTAACTTAAGGCTTTCTGATTAACCCTCTGGGATCGACGGACCCAGAGTCTCCATTTCAACTTGGGTCGAACGTGCGGACTTCAAGCTATATACCAGTTTTTAAATTGTGTTGATAGGTCACGTAAAACCGATGTTTTTTTGGGGGGGGGGAGGGGGTTCTGAATAAAACAGTGGCGTTTATTCCGGGAAGAAACGGTAAAAACGGCATTTTTTATGGAGAGCGCTAGCAAACACGCAAAAAAAAAAAAACACTCCTTCCCTATTGGTGGAAAAATGTACCATGTCGACCAATCAAAAAATGATACGGCAACATGTGGTATTTGGTTGTTGGGAAGAGGGAGAGAGCGAGTGAGCGAAAAAGAGAGAGAGAGTTTTGATACGTGAGAGATTTGTGATGTTTATCATGTTTGGAGTCTCAAGTTAGTGTGTTTTCTTGTGTAGTTAGTGTGTAGTGTAGTCGTTTTGTTTTGTTTTGTGTGTCAGTTCTACTAGTGAACGTCACAGTTGCTGCAACTGTGTGCTGGAAAAGCTTAAAAAGGGACCTTGAAAGTGCTTAAAAAGTGCTTGAATTTGACCCTGAAAAAAGCGTACGAACCCTGATGACACCTTCAGTATTTCCATTCTTTAATTCTCAGGCTTGCAGCGGCAACACAGTCTGCAGCGCTAACTTGTTTATCTCCCATTTTTCGTTGTCCCTCTTTTCTGTATTCTCCTTCCGCCTTACATTTGACCTTTCAAAATAAAATCTCTGTAAACATCACAACTGTGTACCTGGATGGTCTGCTGATAACTGGGACTTCACCCAAATACTCAAATGTTCTGATATTTGTTCTTTGGGTGTTTATTCAGTTGTTGTTTCTTTGACATCTCGCTCACTCACAGCATGATGTCTGTAAACAGTGTGAGCAGCTAGCTTGTCTCTGTCCAAAGATAAAGAGCAGCTGTACCTGGGCCTCCTTGTTCTGATGGTTGTTTGTCCATAACTGACATCTTCACTTCTCACCGCTGAGTAGACCACAGCTGAATCAGTCTCTGTACAACAAGCACATTAAAATTACTGCAGGTACAACTGCAACAGTACTGTGATATTATTACACATTATTATTTAGTTTTATGTGGCTTTTTGAAGATATTAAGTGTTGCCTTTTTATAAACCACGATATCTTTTCACAGTTTTTCCATCCTAACACCTCTGCTGTGAAACTCAGAGTGACCACAAAGAACTGTGGAGTTTCTGAGAAATGCACACTGAAACTCTTCAGAACAGAGCTCAAAGCAAACATGTTCTCACAGCATGAACACTATTATTAGCCACAGTAAAACACACTGTGCTGTGTCACACAGTGTCACCTGCTTCAGACTAAGACCAGTGAACAACAGGAAGTGGCTGCTGTGTATTTTTCACAACTTCAAAGAAGACAAAAAGTTTCATTGCATTAAAAAACATTTGCTTTGTTCTAAAACAGAGTATTAACAGAAATTAGTCAGTGGGCACTAAAACAGCCTTGTTAAAAAGTGAATTCCTCATTAAAAAAAATCTAAAAATGAAAATGCAAAAAAGTCAAATTAAGACTGATGGCCTGTACATGTGCCATGTGGAATATTGCCTATTTAGATTGAATCCATGATGTTCTTGTTCAGCCTAAAAACATATCCATTTGATTGATTAGTGACGGCTGCAGAGTCAGGAAGGGGAACTCTGGCTAAGTTGCCACACTGTCAATGACGCTGCTAAAAAGATGCATTGTGTACGAGCGTCTTTATTGATTAATCCTCTGTTTAGGTAGAGAATATTTCTACTCTTGAACTGTGGAAATATATATGTTGAGCAATTTTCACTCCGTTTGCAAATATACTGAGAGAACATTAGAGATGTTTAGAAGATTTATTTTTTGATATATTGTTGGCTCATGGGCGTAACTTTGTGCTGAACTGTCTAAATAAATAAATATATTGGTTTTAAACGAGGACCACTGGCATTTTTGCTTGTCACCTCTCCACTGCTGTATTCAGAATCAGAATCAGAATAATTTATTAATCCATAAGGAAATTATTCCTAGATGGCAAAAATACCACATGGAGCTTATTTATGTATATATTCAATCATCTACATCATTGTATTGACACCAATAAACTATACCAACAACTATTCCTACATGACCTCGTAGAGCTAAACCTTGCTGAGCTAAGTATTGATGGAACCTACACTCTTCAATAATCCATCTATTGCTTCCTCCTGTTGTCTGGCAACAGCTGAAGAAAGCTGTGAAGCTACAGTGTTTCATTTTGAGCACAGATGTTTATGGCATGGATGTGTACCTGATTTTTTGCATGTGCCTAGAACCTGAAGAGAGCCTTTTTCCAATTTCTAAAGCCTGCACTCACAAAGGCAGGCTCACACTTGCTTGCAAATGTTGACTGATTTGAATAAATTTGGACCAGTAAAAACACAGAACCCCTTGTAGTGGCACTGTAATGCAACCAAGGAAAAGTTGTGAACCCTTTTTGTTTAAAAGACAACACACATTTAGCTCGCTTCTGCACTGCTATAAACTCAGGATCAGGTTGTGCAGGTGATGATGTCTGAAACATCAAATCCTTCTCTGTCCCTGTCATCTGTGTTTGGTTCCTGACATGGGGCTCAAGTCCCTGTGGTAAACATGGCAAGAAAACTTGCCACTCTCTGAAATGACTATATTTTAAATGATTGTATTGCACATATTAACCCACTCCCTACATGCACACAGCACAGCACACTGCCAACCCCCCTCCACCCAACTGAATCATCTGTAAGCCCCTTCCTCACATATACGGCATATTGTTAACGTCAAACTTTGCAGTGATTTATGGTGGCAGACGTCGACAAATAGGGGAAAAAAATATTTTCCTTGCATTGCAATTATTTTACATTTACATTTTTTGCAGATAAGCTAAAGAACAGCTAACCAGATGTTTCTGTTACTCCTCAACTCACCATCACCGTCATAGACTACATCTTTTTGTAACCAACAAGCCTACAATCAGTGTTGGGGAGTAACGCAATACATGCACCAGCATTACGTATTTAAAATCCAATATATGACTAACTGCTACAGTTCATTACAGTTACCGTTATAGTTACTGTTTAAATAAATAGAATACACAGCGGTCATTTCTGGTTTCATATGTTAGTTAGGCTATCCCCTCTCTACACTGAAAAAATGGGAATTGGCAGGCTTTTGAATTTGCACAAATGAATTTAGTTAATGCTACACAAGCCTTTCATGTTTCTCTTATTTACATGATTGAATAAAGTACCATTTACTTGATTATAAACAATACTGAGACTACTTATTTTTCTTGCATTGATTTAAAGTGACTAAATTAGAATACTAAAACCATTGTAATCATGTTTGACCACAACCGGAAATGATGCAATATATTCAAAGACAACAACTAAATATGATTGGATAATAAGATCTAGAGTCTTATCCAATAAGACAACAACATAATTTAAGGAGAGCGCAATTGACCGCCAGATTGTGGAAGACTGTTTTAGCCACATGCAACCTTTGACACTGAGTCAGGCATACTGAGAAGGTAAGTATTTTAAATACATTTGTTTTAGTTGGGTACGTTTTCACAGAATTGTTGTAGTTCATGCTATATGAAAAGTAATCTGTAATGCATCTACATGTTGTTTTTACAGTGCTAGCTAAAGTTGGTATTAGCTTCGTGGCTAAAGCTGAAAAATAGTAACAAATTGCACATAGTCGGGAGAAAGCAGCTGTTGTCAGTCAGATATGGAATTTATGTATGTGACAGAGAGCACTGGCGTTTTTGATAGCTTAGCAAGTTAAAACGTCACTGACAGAGCGCAATAGTGTTTGTGTTACTCGTGCTAGTTATGGCTACAGTGGCTAATTAGTCTGGCTGTAACCGTCAGAGTTTAAGAAGCTGGGAGCGCCACAGTGCCATACCTTAATTCTTGCTGCTGACATGCACTCGAGTTATAATAAGGATCCTGCCACCTTAGACGTGGGTTTAAGAACCTGTGCCCACAAATGCCAAATCATTTTTCCATTTAGTCATTGTTTTAGGTGAAGTGTCACTTACTTGACTATTCTATTGGTCAAGCCTAAATAATATAGCAGATATCTACAAAGAGACAAGTTTGTTCAACAGAGTATGTCTTATTAAGTGATGTATTGTGAATTTTCCAACATTGTCCTAACAAAAATTAGGACCCTTTTTTCCCCCTTTTTTTCTACTTTGTGTAGAACATATGCCAGCTGCTTCTCAAAGCATTATGTATAAATGAGAGAAAGATTGGTATTTTAAAGAAACCATTAATGCTCTTCTGGACTGGAATACCTTTTTTCAATTAAAATTAATGTTTTTTGTGATGGTGGAATTTTTACCTTTATGATTACAGAAGTCAAAACATCAGATGATGATAGCTTACCATCTAAACTCCCCATCTCTTGGCAAGTCTGAATTAGAGGTCTCAGCTGTATCGGCCTTTCTAGTGGATTTGCTTAAAGAGGAGATAGCTTAAGTCATTAGGTACATATTCCCTGACATTCTAGAGGTCAACCTTGCACAGTGTGTGACATTAAAGGGCATAACTTGTAGAAAGGGAATGGTACTGGCCCAAAGGGCAGCAGGTGGATTGCCAGAATATTGGAAAACCATATCTGCATTGTACCACAGCATATTCTACATTGTCAGAGAGCTTGGTGGCTGGTACAGAGAGCACGACAGAGCTTTTGAGCTCAGCCCAGTATCCACAAGAATATTCACTCTCGTTTCACTCTGTGAACTCCTTGATACGTATCCATTGGTTGACTATAAGATTGGATCAGTCCACATTGTGACTTTAAAAAGGTATATAGAAATAAAAGGTGTTCAGATAAGTGTAATAGGTTCAGTCGCATGTATTTCATTAGATAAATTCTTCTTTTTTTTATGTCTGATCTTTATAACTTTGACTATTGGGTATGGATAGCTGTATGAAAACTAAACTGAAATGATTCTTTCTGAATCTCTGATATGTAATTCTTTTTTTGCCTACAGAGTCCTATGGGGAGTCCTGTGGTCCTAAAGACTGTTTTGGCTGACGGAACCTGTCGAAGGCTCACTCTCTAATGGAGCGCCTGAATCAACTGAGGATCTCATCGTTGAAGTCAAGAGACAGGGTGGTCTTCAGGGCAGTTTCAGACTTCAGTTTATGGATTCCTTGTTTGGGAATGCGTTTCTTAACCTTACCTCGGTTTCAGAAGTAGCAGACAAAGGGACTCTTAAAGCTATTGACATGTCAAAGCCCACCACATGGACATAAAAAGAGTAACAGAGTTGGTGAAACTCAAGATGGAAAAGACTTTTTCATACAGAAGACATGAAGTTGTTCGTGATGCACCAATGGTGGAAGCTTTCATGGCAAGATGGCCTGCTCTATTTGATTTCCATGAGGTAAGGTTTGCCTCATACACGGTGTTCTTGTGGTATTAGCCTAAAATGGTTAAGGCACAGTTGTTATTTGACAGCCCACTTCTTCAGCATGAGTGATTGCAGCCTTCTTCCAGGTATTAAACCTTTGAAGCTCATTTCTCTGTGCTCATGTTTTCAGATCAACACTGAGTTTAAGAGAATTGCCACCATCCCCCCTCAAACAAAGTTCCCGGCTCAGCTGGATCTCCACTTGGACAACCTGGTGAAGTTGGTCAATAGAAGAGGAGAGCTCGGACTAATACTGGAAAGAATTGTGGCACAAATGGATAATGTAAGTGATAAAGCCTCAACACTCACTTAACATGATCCTCTTTGGATGAAACTTTATAATTGTGGAAGATTTCAGATGTTTTCCCATGATAAATTCTCTCATTTTGTATTTTTACATCTGCTTGTTTTTTTAACCTTCAATTTGTCAACTTATTAATTGCCAGTAAACCTATTATTAATTTGTGTGCCTTTACTTTAAAAACATTCATGTAAAGTACACTATTAAAACTTAAATGAAGGACAAGGGATGAATGAAGATGCTAATTACATACATTTCATTTCAGTGTGAAGATGATGATGCTGAGTGTGTCAAGGGAGTGTGTATCTACATGGGTGAAGACCCTGGCATGCTTATCCGGGAGTATGTGGTATGTACTTGTCTTTTTTTGGTCTTTTTTTTTTTTACTTTCCACAGTGTGTCATATTACTTACTTGGCATGAAATGACTAACATGGCTTCTCTTTTACAGGGCATGGAAGAACGTGCCATCAATGAGACTGTTGAAGACACCACTGTTCGAATTTATCTTCTTAAAGAGCAAGCTTCAGCAGATGAACAAGAGTTGTCCTTGCAGGCATCAGGGTGGCGAAGAATTTGGATAATGTAGCATTTGCTGTGATAATGCTATTTGGACTCATGTATGCATTAAACCTTGCCTACCCTGCTGACCTCCGCTACAACTTTGACGTTTTCCAGAAGGTTTTCATGGAACTGGATGGAGCTAAACTCTCTAAAGTTCTTGCTTTCAAAAACCATCTGTTTCATTGAGAAGTCAGAGACTGCACTTCTGCAATTCTTTGCAGTTTTTCATTTTGTGTTCAGTAACATTATACTGCTTATGTTTTTATTGCTTTCCCCTCATGTGACTGCAATGCAGGAAGATTTTTCCTTCTGGTATCATGTTGTAAGAAATTTTTACTGATGTTTTTTAGCAATATGTTCTGAGTCAACCTTAATATCCTGCTTACATGTTTAAAAGGAAGATTTAAATTCATATAGGTGTTTGGTATTAGTTATGTAACAATGTCATTTAAGGCTCAACTTAGTTGAAATCTTGTACAGGTAAATACTTGTACAGAAGCTGAAACTGTTGTCAAATAATACACAAGTTATATTTGTGTAAATCTGTTTATTCATAAAAGTGTGTTGCTTTTTTTCAGGTAGTCTTAATTTAGTTTAAATTTTCAATTGTGTAATTAATACAAATGTTATATGTAAGAGATGACAGGATCATCTATAAGCACTTTGTTTTATTTGCTGCTAAGGTCAGTTTTTTGTGAAATATTTGCAAATGTTTTAAATTTTTCTTTTAGTTATTTCTGCAGGCTCTTTAAAAATGTGTTAACAAGTTTATATGGATGTGATTTTGGACTTGTTCAAAGCTTGCTGCTTTCACTGCTGTTACAGTTTAATAAAGGTGAATTGTTCAGTAGCACTCACAGTCTTTGCCTTTTTTGTCAATAATGATCACTTAATATTTCAATTGAAAAAATCAAGTAGGATTTAAAGCCATAATTTGTGTTGCAGGGACATAATTGCAATGTGTTTACATTACACAATATCATTGCGTACCACTGGCAATTAAAAATAAGTTGATGTTAAACATTAAAATGTATTGACATTATGCAATACATTGATATTATGGTAACAGATTAATATTAGTACATCAAACATGATTTTTTAAAGTAATCTGATGTAAATAAAATACTTTGATTTGACAAGCATTAATTACTTGAGGGAAAGTGGAAAATTAAGTCAGTCATACTTATTCATATTATGTGGGACCGATGTACACAATAAAATCAAGTAAATTGAAAGAACTTTTTTTTTCAGTGTATGCCTTCTCCAGTTTGGTGACCTGCGCCACAGTTGGGTGCAGGTTTAGCTCAGTTGGATGGGCATCTATCATATATTGCATGGCTGAGAGTGGCCGGTTTGAGTACGACTTGTGGCCCTTTTTTTTACTCAATTTCCATCTGGGATTAATACAGTTTCTCTGATTCTGAATGCTGGAAACCCAAACAAAACACGCAATAAGAGGCTCTAATGCAGGGGTCGGCAACCTTTCTGATGATGAGTGCCATCTAAATTTTCCTCAGGAGTCAATGTGCCATATGATTGCATTAGCAATAAATTTAATAATGCTGTATATGAACAGTTACACACTATAAAGAACAACTTTCTAGAATTATATTTGTTCGCAGATGTTGGCAGCTATCAGCGAATAGTTATCAGCTATTTTGAAACAAAAAAAGAAGACGCAAGAACTCCATAACAGCAAATGAACTGTACAACAGAAAATGCAAATGCTATTTATGGTCTCCTCACAACAATGATATGAAAAATAAGCTGTGCCAACATGGCATGTTTGTTAATACAGAGATACATATGATAATGTGATCTCTGGTCTCCCACTCAGAGATACAGGTCTCCGAGTGTCCAGGATTCAGACGGCTACCTGAGAGAAAATCTGCTCACACAGATATGTAGAGCCAAATACTGTCAATAAGGCCTCTGCAATGTTCTGAAGACAGTTAAACTTGTCAGGTAGTGATGTCCAGCAGGTGAAAATGCAAGCTCCATGAACACGCACAGCTGTGGATTCCAGCTGCGTTCGTAGTTCTGCAAACTTTGACCCCCACAGAGTCGAGCTTTTCAGTTCAATCAGCTGCATTTCGATGCCCACTGTGTCCAGCCAGTTAATGCGAGACAAATCCAGCTGCTCATTAAAGTTTTCTGGTTTGATCAGAAAAGAAAACATTGGTCCAGACACATGAAAGTCACGAAAACATTGTGAATTCTGTCTCGAGTCTACAGATGTATCCGTGTATTTCTGTGGTGCTGATGCTGTGCTGAGCGGAGAGCTCCTGAAGCATTTGAAGTGTTGGAATGTGGAAATTTCAACATCAGTTGAAAAAACTGCCAGCTAGTAACGTCCCTCTCACCAGTAGGCTAAGTTATTTTTAGCCAATTACAAGTTGAATCTGATAGTTGGGGTTGTTAGCTAAGATATCGTCATTAAGAAGTGGCACAACTAATGTGTCTATGCGAGCTAATTTGCGATGTGCACCGCTGGCCCAGTCATTTATTTTTTAATGCACCTTCTCAGATTAGTTCACTGCGTGTCGTGCCAGCTGTGGCACGAGTGCCCAGGGTTGCCGACCCCTGCTCTAATGTAAGCATCCTGTTGGTGTAATGTTGGTGGCGTCAGTTACACAATGGACCCAGAGCCAGCACAACAGAGCCAGCAGTGCACGGGGAGGAATGCATTTCTTGGCAATTCCAACACCACTTCATAAGAAGAATGGGATGGACGAAACTTCAGTATCGTCGATGTACCATATTGCGGTTTTGTCGGCCATGAAAAGGTTCAACAGTAGTACAATCTCAGCAGCTGCAGCCTCCACTTCACCATCGCCGCAGCACATGTCCAGCTAAATTGCTGGACATGCTGGTAGGCAAGAAGTGAAGCAGCTCATAGCGGTGAGAAGTGACTGTCAGGGGAAAGCAGTTTGCATTAATAGATGATTAATCATGCAACTACTTTGCTGGCAGTAATTGAAATGTTTAAAGAAAATCAACAAGCTATTTAGGCAACAAAATTAATAATTTTATTGGGGGGGGTTATATTGGCTGGATCTCATTATTGGTGTGGTCATAACCCCCCCTAATGTGCCTGGGCATACTGTTAAGCAGCTAGCTAAGCTAAGCCCTCTGCTGGTGAATAGCAGAGAACATCAAGCTACTAGAATGTCTACAACACATATGGTTCTACTGCTCTCTTTACTTTTCAAGGCATAAACATGAAAGACTGCAGCAGATAATACACAAAACTAGTTGAAAAGAGAGTTTTTAGTATTACTTTTTTATCAGCAGAATGATCCCAGACCTGAGGAACCTTTTGTCTCAGCCTTGCTTGGTGACCCTGAGCTCTACTTTCTGAACTCTTCCATCATCACTGGGAAAAGTGTTTGTAACGAGTGCTTTACACCAGTTGCTTTGGGCCGCATCACTCTACTTAAGCAGCCCAGTGTTGCCTTTCTCAATGTTAGGATATAACTTTAGCAACTTCTGACAAGCTTGAAGTGTGTGTAAATGCTTGGATTTCTAGGGACTTCAAAAGTGGTCTGCGAGATGCTGCACTTGCCGCCATTGCTATTTATAGAGATCCTTCCCTGTGAACTACCAGGAGTACATGCCTTTTGAATGAGGAGTCAGACTGGACTAAGTATTTGAGGTGAGTCTCTCTTTTCATATCGGCAGACCAGTACAGCATCTGCATCACTGCAGCCGCAGCACCTATCCATCTGTCGATCTCGGTCCCTGTTCCCCTCGGCTGTGAACTAGACCCTGAGATACATAAACCCCTTATAATACTAATTATATGGTTCTTTCTGTACACACCCTCCACTCAGGGCAGGAACTCGTCCCTGACCTTGAGTGGGTACGTCATCATTTTCCAGCTGAGGACCATGGCCTCAGATTTGGAGGTGCTGATATTTATTCCCACCAACTTCACACTCTGCTGCAAACCATTCCAGTGCGAGCTGGAGGTCATCACTGGAATAAGCCAAAAGAACCACATCATCTTCAAAGAGCAGAGATAGCTATGCCACTTGCCTATGCCTAGAAATTCTGTCCATAAACATTTTGAACAGAATCAGTGAAAAGGGTAGTCCTGGAGTTCATCATCCACCGACTTATGGCTGGCAATACAGACCACGCTCTTGCAATGGGTTAGACACTGCATTCTCCCAAAGCACACCCACGGGACCCCCAAGGTGGGACATGGTCAAATACCTTCTGCACAAAATACATGTAGACTGGTTGGGCAAACTCCCATGCCCCTCCAATATCCTCGAGAGGGTAAAGAGCTGGTCCAGTGTTCCACAACTGGGACAAAACTGCATTTTTCTTCCTGTTTCCGAGGTTCGAATAACAGACGGACTCTCATCCCAGCACCTAGGCATAGACTTTCCTGGTGGAGACTGAGGAGTGTGATCCTCTCTAGTTTGAGCACACCCTCTGATCCCGCTTCTTGGAGATGAAAAGCACCACCCTGGTCTGCCAGTCGAGAGGTACCCCTCCCTAATTTTCCCTTTGTTTTTGTCAGGAAAAAGTGAAGAAATAAGGGAACACGTAAAATGAGCATCTTCCTGCATTTCATTGGTATTAGAGACTGCACAGCTAAATGCAGAATTTATAAAATTAGGAACTGGCTAAAGTGATACCTGTTTTGATTTCCTGTAATTGTGAAGAACAAAAGGTTATAATTAGAATTTATAGTTAGGATTTATAAATCTTAACTCTCTTAACTCTCTTAACTCTTACATCTCTTAACTCTTAACACTCTTTCAATGATGAGGATGTACACATCCTGGACAGGGAAGAACGCTGGTTTGAGCGCGGAGTCAAGGAGGCCATTTACGTGAAAAGAGAAAGACCATCTCTGAATCGAGGAGGGGGCCTAAGGGTACATCTTTCGCCATCTTACAATGCTGTGATTGCAGCCATTCCCCAACTCTCTGTGAATGGTACTCATGGCCATTGATCAGTGTTCTTTGATCAGTGGGTTTTGGTCAGTGATTGTTGATCAATGGTCATGGGAATTTGCATAATTATGATTAAGGAACTGACCTCACAGCCCATTGTTCCCTCAGTGGGCTGGTTTCAGTCATTATGCAAATGTACTGTTTATAAGGTTTGGGGAAACCTGCAGTCAGCTGAGACTGAAGAAGTCACTTGGATGAGTGACGAAACGTTTCTCCCACAAAACGCTACGTCCAGATGAACAGAATCAACTTTTGGAGATTTGGATATTTTGGTTTACAAGGTTACAAAACTCATTTCACAACTACGCAAAATATTAATGACCACAATTTCAGCTCATAGAGCTGGTCTGAATGTGTTCAATGTGTTCTGCTATTATTATTTACATGTACTTGTTCAGTTTGTCATGTTCACTCTTTAATGACTACATGGCACATACATTTATTTGACTTTCTGTAAAAATTAACAGCGTGTTAGCTTTCAGGGTGATTTTTTGATTTGATTTATTTGATTTTATTGATTAGCATTCAAATATCTCAGTGAATACAGAATAATGATTACCATTAAATACACATGCATGCAAAATCCATCAGTATTATCCAACATTTCATCCACACTATCAAGTTTACGCCTCTTAAACAGGATTTTTCTTTTAAGTATTATTAAAGTATTACACACACACGACCAATGTAAAAAAGTTTAACCTTTTTCCTGATTTATTAATCATAACTGAATTGAAACTGAAAATTATTACACCTTTCAATCCCTTGAATCTCTACATTAACACCATTTGTTATATTTTATATATATTTTATACAAAAAACTAGACATCACAAAAACACAAAAGGGAAATTTGCCATATTTACAAATTTACATTTTAAAAAATTTCCCTGCAGCAGAAGTTAAGTAGACGACGTTGGAAAGCGTCAGAGTGTCAGGATCAGACTGAGAGAAATGTCTCAGTCTAAGTTGGATCAACTCAAACTATCTCTATCTGACTATCTCTGGATCAATAATCAGTTTGATGAAGCTGTCATTTTCTCTGACTTTCTGTTTGGAGCTCGACATTTTGTCCAGACTGGGACGGTTTTCAGGTCTGAAAGAGGAAACAACACAGAGCAGAGAGGTTAAAGGTCAAAGTACAATTATGATCAGAATGATTGACTTTAAATATTTTGTTTATTTCCTTTGACATTTGAGTTTTCAGTCATGTTGGATTTAATGAACCTCTGAACATCCAGCAGGTCACCAGTGACCCACTGAGGGGGAATTTTAGCCTCATGCTAAACATGCAAAGTGTCAGAAACTACAAGATTTACTTTACTGTGCAGATTTTCTGATCTGACACTTTGATTCTTATAAAAAATGTGAACATATTTGTGTTTGAATGAATAAAAGAATCTAAATGTCAAACCTGCCTTCATGATATTAAAGGTAAAGCTGAAAGTCAGTAATTATGTAATTAAACAATCTGTCAGCCACACTCAGCACTTCCTGCTTATAGTTTGTTAACATGTTGATGTTTCATACCAGAAGAATTTAAATATGAAGCCAGAGTGATGTGTTAGTGAGCTGTGTCGGGCAAACAGAGTCGTCTCTCTCACAAACCTGGTTAAATCACCATGGTAACGTATGCTGAACACATGTAAATATGAAGCTGAACATTATTCATGTTTGTTCTGTAACAAAAGTTCAATAAAAGTTTCAGAGTATCAGGATCAGACAGAAATCTCTGAGTGTGCAGCTCCATAAATCTGTAGCTTCATAACAATCATAACACTGTGACTGTAAAACACTCTCAGCTGTATTTAATGAAAAGATGATGAAACCTGCTGAGTGTAAAATAAGCAGCATCAGTTACAGAGAGGGTTGTTACACACACTTTGTTTTTCTTCCTGCTGCATTCAACACACACAAAGTTCATAGAAACATGAAAGAGCTCAGTTTGACTGAGACAACATTTCTACATCCAAACTGAGTCACAGCTCATTCATTTGTAACTGATCAATGATCCTGAACACAATCAGGCAGATTACTGATCGTCTAGAATCCACAGACCTTCATCTACACTCAGATCATCACACAGCGTTTGTGTTGTCACTTCATTCAGTGTGTGTAACAGCTGATCTCAGGTCTGTGTTGTTCATCTCTCACAGAACAAGTTCTTACAAACAGCTGAAGCTCCAACACAAAAACACTCACTGACTCTGAGATCAGAGCTCAGAAATTCATGTGTGTTTGTAACACAGTTTGACTTTGTGTCAGTAAATCTCATGAACAGCCTGAAGATGAATAAACTGTAGTTCAGAGTCACTGACAGACAGCACAGACACACACTGTTGGTCTGAGTCTGAACATGATGATCATCAGAGAAATAACATCAGACTCTGAACATCCAGCTTTCTACAGCCGTCTGCTGGATGTTCACCATCATTTATTTATCTTTGTGTTTGTTCATCTGACTCACATTCAGGCTGAAGATGCTCTGCTACATGTGGATCAGCAGGATTCAGATTACAGCTTCTATAGATCAGGAAACCAACAACAGCAACAAGAAACACAGCAGAAACTAACAGACCAACGATCAGTCCAACAGGTCCTCCTGTCTGACCTGCAGGTGAGAAACAGGTGTGAGGTGTCAGCTGTCAGGTAGGTGATGAGTGAAGAACAGAACAGAATCCATTTCCTCTTCAAACTGCTGTCAGACATTATCTACTGCACTCTGATCACATCACTCAGACCAGCTGCTTTCTACAAAGTCTCATCAACAACATCTTTAGAAACAAACATCAACAACCAGGAAGCAGCTTCACCTCTGATCACACACACACTCAACTCTACTCACTCACCTGGAGGAACAACATGAAGGTAGATGATGTTGATGCGCTTCATACTGTCTCCCTCTCTCTGGGCACCACACTCGTATGTTCCAGCATCATTAATCGTCACATCCTTCAGAATCAGAGACACGTCTCCATCCTTCATCTGTCTGTCCTGCAGATCCACCCGGTTCTTAAAAGATGGGTGCTGGTCATCAAGATGTCGCCCATCCTGGTCAACGAATACATGATTATTTCCCAGTTCAGCTCTACTCTACAACTATCTTCTTGTTTGGAGCTTGTTTTATTTTACTTTTTTTTTACCTTAGTACTGAGTGTTTAGCATCAAACAGTCAAATTGAGCTGCAGAGCTTCACCCCCATGTCTGCCATCTGCTAACTGGAAGCTCGTTATGGACACATTTCTGAAGGTTTTGCCTTAAGTCAGTTCTTTCTTGTTCATAAACACAGTTCACTGACTTCATCTTTTATTGCATTCGCTGATTTTTCTCTTGCTGATGTGTTTAAGTTGTCTGTGGCAATGAGCAAGCAGGAGAGTGACCTCAGACTGCAGCACGCCTGAATACAGGAAGTGCTGAGTGGACTGTACCATCATGGGGCCATAAATATTTATATTCAATATGTTCTTCATTTCCTTTGACTTCTGAGTTAGATTTTTTTACATTTAATCAGCATGTTAACTTCTTGAAATACATCAGTGAACACTGAATTCTGAGATTGTTTGAGTTTCCATGAATAGTGTCACAGGGCGACCCTTATTGGCTGGAATCACAGTGAGATGGACCAAGGCAAGTGCAGTGGAACAAAAACTATTTATTTGCAATACAGCTCTCCTTACAAACATTTCACTCCCTCCACTGACAACTGGCAGCCTTAAACACTTTCAGCTGTCACAGGCTAAACCATTATTCCACTCACAGGTAGTTTATTAAATCCCAACCTTCCACCACAGTATACAACACATCAATTTGAATAAATAAATATATAAATACATTTCATATTTTCATCTTAATAAATATTTTACACTCTAACCTTACACCAAACCCCTTATTATAAAAACCCTTTAAATGGTGTCTGGACCCCCGGGGAAACATTTGCCCAAACACCTTGGTGAGAACACAGGAAATAAAGGTGAGTAATCATATCTTACAGTCACTTATTTGCACCACTTCTCCTTACTGGTAAAACCTTACTTTTATCTCAATCACCTTTCCTTCCTCCTAACAGACAACCACCACGTTCCTCGATGAAGAGCAGCTGTGCAGGACCTGGAATAAAGGCTATCAAATGATTTTTAAAATACACAATATTGAATAAATAATTAAACTTCTTGTGTGCAAATGTTCTTCATGTGCAAATGTATGCTTCAAGTGCTCTGGTAAAAAAGTGCTAGATCAGGTTCTTTTAATGCTTTTAATAAAGTGAAATAAACTATCCTGGTCACACTGAGCAGTGACTGTTTGCTCATCTGGACCCTTTGTGTTGTTGTTTAATAGCATCACTGTGTCATAGATCATGTACTTTATTTTGTGTGCTGGTGTCACTGATGGCTGCTGCTGTGTGACAACAAACACACAAACACTTTCATGTGTTTTGCCTAAGCATTTGACCTTGACCTTCGTTGTTTGGGTCAAAGGTCACAGTTGAGCCTGAACAATAATGTAAAGAAACCATGTGGAGAATAATATCTGAAAGGACACGAAGAGAGCTGAACAACACACAATTTATTTTTTCAGGACGTCACAATGACGCCATAAAGTATCACAAAATCACACACTGCATGAAAACATCTTAAAATCTGAATTTTTACAGGTTATAGAAGCCAAAGATTTCCAGTTCTGCTCCAATCATGTGGGTAAAGATAATAAATAAACACATGAGAAAACATCAGAGTTTTAGTAGAGCCTCTTGTTATCTCCTGTAGTCTGAGTGTAGCCATTAGTCCTTCATCATCTGCCAGAAAATGCTCAGGATTTTCTATGAGTCTGTTGTTTCCAGTGCGATCCTCTATGCTGTTGCATGCTGGGGGAGCAGGCTGAGGGTCGCAGATGCCAACAGACTCGATAAACTGATCCGTAAGGCCAGTAGTGTTGTGGGGATGGAGCTGGACTCCCTCAAGGTGGTGTCAGAGAGGCGGATGCTGTCCAAGATAAAGACAATGTTGGATAACACCTCCCACCCACTCCATGACATGCTGGTCAGTCACAGGAGCGCGTTCGGTGAGACACTGAGAGTACCGAAAAGCACGACTGAACGACACAGGAAATCATTCCAGCCTGTGGCCATCTCCTTGTACAACTCATCCATCTAACACACTGTTTACTGCAACAGCTACACCCTTTTTGCACACACTCTTCTTCTTATCCAGCTATTTATCAATAAGTGACTTTTATGTGTATATCTATATCTATATATATATAGATATATATATATATATATAAGATGTCAGTCAGAAAGAAAAGTATATCACATAATCTATCCTAGCGTCTGTGTTTTAGGTTGTAAACAGACAATCAGACAAATAGTATGAAGGTAAATTTTTGCCTGGCTTCTCTAAATAAACATTTAAAGAATTTATTTTCACTTGAATTTTACTTTTGTCAGATTAAAGTTATTTCTGTGTCCACTGTGAGTTTTTCTTTCATTAACCGAAGGGTAAAAAAATTTTGTTCACGTATGTAACCCAAATGTTTTCTTGCAGATAGAATGTTTGGTAAGTGTTTGGGACTTTGTGTCTGTGAAACAGAATTGAGAGCAGTCTGCCTCCTTTAATTATGCTATTAGCTTCTATTAATTATCATTTTATTTTATTTTTTTAATGATTTTCAGTATTTTGCCTCACTAGTTTTTCCTGACTCTGAGTTTGTCTTGTATTTCTTTGATTATGCTAAGTTAAGCTAGCATAAGACAAACATCATGTTAGTTTAGCATGACGGCTGTAAACTGTAAGCTGGATCACTGTCTGCACAATAAAACACAATAAAACACACTGCAGGTACAACTGCAGCAGTATTTACACCACAGGATCATTTCATCACAAAGCAAACCTTTTCTTCTTTTATTGGTTTTTAAATCTTTAAATGGTCTGGCATCTGCATATATGTCTGATTTGCTGAAGCCCTATGTCCCCACTCATTCGCTCCAGTCAGCTGAGCAGCTGTACTGGGGGGGGGAAGGTAAACAAAACTCAGTCCCCAAATCACGGTTAAAACTGAGAGGAGACCGAGCATTCTCTATTGTGGCTCCTAAGCTTTGGAATAATCTTCCTCTTCACATTAGGCAATCGAAATCAGTGATGGTTTTTAAATCCAGATTGAAAATGCATTTTTATTTACTGGCTTTTGACTCAGTGGTTGACTGACTTGTGTTTACTTATATTTTATTGTTTTCGCTTTATTTTATCGTATTTATTATTCTTATAGTATCTATTATGTTTCTATTGTTCAGCACTTTGGTCATCATGTGTGTTTTTAAAGTACTATATAAATAAATGATGATGATGATGATGATGATGAAACTGTTGTTTTTATTAGTGTGTGCATAGATATTTTACTTTACAGGACAGCTCCATTTTTTTCATAGACTCTGACATTTTTTGATTTATCTGTCCCAAACTTCAGTTCCTGATTCATTTTGATGATAAGAACCAATTTGAAGATAAAATGAAGGAGAAGTTATGATGTGTTGAGATGGCCCGGCAGCAATGGAAAAATATTTAATTAGTTTTTTTATGCAGCATTGCAAAGACATTTGCTGATACATTTTATAAACTGCAGCAGCTTTTCACAGTTTTTTTCCCTCATCTTAACACCTTAGAAGTGAAACAGCGCCTGCATAAAAAAAGAACTGGGGGAGTTTCTGAGTAAAAGATGTGGACGACCACAAAGCTCCCACCTTCAGTTAAAACAGGCTTGACACCTTTCACCACAGAGCACGAAGCAAACATGCTCTAACAATATGAACACTATTATTAGCCAAACCAGAACCATAGTGAGAAATCTCACCTATGTCAGACTGACTGCAGTCAACAACAGGATCTATCTGCTGTGGTTTTACATGCAAAAAATAATAATATTAATTATAACAAAGAATACTGCTCATATGTTTTTCAGATGTGAACACGCTGTAATAATTTTTTGACTCCATAAAGCTGCCACAAAGACAAATATGCATCAATTTATGACTGAAAAAACTGCACCATTTTCCTCACAGAGCTGTTTTAGAAAATAAATAAATAAATGCAAAACAGTAACAATCAGAGTGAATTCATGACGATGTTTATGTGAAGCGTAGTTTCGATCTTCTTTTGCTGCTGGTTCGGTCAATATTGTTTGGACAGAGATCAAACTAACAGCTTTAGAATCAGCGCATAAAGGGCGTGAACACAAAGCGCCGACCCGCCGACAGATCAGAATCAGCGAGCTGTCGGCTTTCAGCCCCGAACGTTAGAAAGGCGACATCTCACTGATTCTGATCTGCTGTGTGTTTAAGTCTTTGTGCAGAATCCGTGTTCCTGCTCTCATTTACTGTCTTAGCTGTTTGGTGGTTGTTGAAATTTTGTGCGATTTCACCTGAGATTCTGGCATTTCGGGCAAAATAAATTCACATTAAAAACTCAATTCAGGATTTTAATGAATGGATTTTACGTTATCCAAGCCAGAATCGATTTTAATCAATAAATCGATTATAAAAACCCACCCCTAGACTACGCTGCATCACTGACTACAACAAGGACAACACTGTCAGCGTTCGGCCCACTGCATCTCTCGCAGACGAGCTTAACAACTTCTATGCTCATTTTGACGCAGACAACAGAGAGCAGATCCTCTACCCTCAGGAGGACAGTGAGGCTGCAACTTTAACTCTGAAAACAGAAGCTGTGAGATGGACCTTCAAAAAGGTCAATCCTCACAAAGCTCCACGACCGGACGGCATCCCACGGTGTGGGCAGACGAGCTGGGAGAGGTGTTCACCAACATCTTCAACCTCTCCCTCAGGCAGTCAGTGGTCCCCACGTCCCTCAAAGCATCCACCATCATTCCCGTTCCCAAAAAATCAGTGGTCTCCTGTCTGAATGACTACCGTCCTGTTGCACTGACATCCGTCATCATGAAGCGCCTGGAGCGGCTGGTCAAAGGTCACATCTGCTCCTCCCTCCCTGACACACTGGACCCTCTTCAGTTTGCCTATCGGACAAACAGAGCCACAGAGGATGCCATCGCCCTGGCAACGCACACCACCCTCACTCACCTGGAAAAAGGGAATACATATGCAAGGATGCTCTTCATCGACTACAGCTCGGCACCATCATCCCCTCAAAACTTGCCACGAAGCTCGTCGACCTTGGGCTGGGAACACCGATCTGCAGATGGATTCTAAACTTCCTCACAAACAGGCCCCCGGTGGTGAAAGTTGGTAAGCACACCTCCTCATCACTCATCCTAAACACAGGTACGCCACAGGGTTGTGTGCTTAGCCCCCTCCTATATTCCCTGTTCACACACGACTGTGTTGCTAAACACGAGTCCAACATCATCATCAAGTTTGCGGATGACACAACCATCATAGGCCTCATCACAGGCAATGATGAGACGGCCTATAGAGAGGAGGTGATGGCACTGTACGAGTGGTACCTGGAAAATAACCTGACTCTCAACATCAGCAAAACCAGAGAAATGATAGTGGACTACCGGAAACGACCAGTCAGGGAACACCAGCCCATCCACATCAACTGTGTCAAGGTCGAAAGGGTCAGCAGCTTCAAGTTCCTTGGAGTCACCATCACCGAGGACTTCTCCTGGACCCTTCACACAGACACTGCTATCAGGAAAGCTCGCCAGCGGCTTTACTTCCTGAGGAGGCTGAGGAAGTTTGGCATGAACGCCAGCATCATCTCAAATTTCTACAGGTGTGCAATCGAGAGCTTGCTGACGAGCTGCATTACAGTTTGGTACGGAAGCTGCTCTGCCAGCAGCTGTAAATCACTACAGAGGGTGGTGAAGGCAGCAGAGCACATCACTGGCACGAGGCTTCCTGCCATTCAGGACATTTATCTCCAGCGATGCCTCCATAAAGCACACAGCATCATCAAGGACCACAGCCACCCAGCACATCAGCTCTTCTCCTTGTTACCATCTGGCAGACGTTACAGGAGTCTGTCTGCTCGGACTACAAGACTTAAAAACAGTTTTTACCACCAAGCCATATGACACCTCAACCACAACACTTAAACACACACAACAGTCCACAGGACGCACTCAGAAGCTACCTTGCAGCTTCACAAGTACTCTGTTTAATCTGCACTGGTCATTCCACTTTATTGTTATTGATATTTATATTTAAAAAGTGCAATTGTTGCACACTTGGACAAATGACACTTTCAGGCATGCATGAGTTCAGAATCGTTCTCTTTACTTGCTCATTTGCAACTGCAAATACATTGGTATTTTCCTACCAATGTTCATATTACAATATTCTGCACACTCGCATGCTCCTCCAACTGGTATTGTTGCGCATGGAGACTACCCTCTCGATCCCCTTATTAATCATTTGTGATGTGACGTCCCGTTTAACACCAGTTCAGGTACATCATGTAAATCAAAAAACTCCAACATTAGCGTTGTGTTCCATTAATGACAGTACCTTACTCTAATACATTTCTCATACATCACCATCATTCTGTTTATCAACACATTACTTGTGCTCACCTGCAAATACAAAACACAAGCACTTCAGTTCAGCGTAGCTGCACTCTGCAGGCTATCTGTGCAGTAGAACACACAGGACCCCAGCTGCCCGATTCAGTGCCTGCGTGAGCACCACCCGTGGGAATCATCATTGACCAGAATATCCTAGCTGGATTGCCAGTGAGCACAGTATGTGTCAGAAATAGTAATAAAGAACTGAATGCATAACGTAACAATGATAATCTCCAAAAGTTGAATCTGTTCATCTGGACGTAGCGTTTTGTGGGAGAAACGTTTCGTCACTCATCCAAGTGACTTCTTCAGTCTCAGCTGACTGCAGGTTTCCCCAAATCTTATAAACAGTACATTTGCATAACGACTGAAACCAGCCCACTGAAGGAACTATGGGCTGTGCGGCCAGGAAGAGGGTGATAGACTGTCTGAAGCTGTTGGAACAAGACAAGGCTATCGACCGGACCTCATACCACAGGCTGTACCCAGGGGAGTCTACACCAAGTCTGTATGGTTTACCAAAAATACACAAACAGGGTGCACCTTTAAGACCGATTGCATGATCAACTCTGTCACCTATAACATCTCCAAGTTTCTGGCTTCGATACTCAACCTGCTGGTGGGCAGCTCTGAACACCACATCCAGAACACCCTGGATTTTGTTGAGAAGGTGAGAGATGTCATTATGGAGGCAGATGAAACCATGGTCTTGCACGACGTTACATCTCTCTTCACTTGCATCCCAGTCACGGAAGTGTTGGAGGTAGTCCGTAAGAGATTACAGGACGACACCAACCTCAGCAACAGGACCACTCTCAGCATCGACCAAGTGTGTTTGCTTTTGGAACTGTGTCTTCATTCCACCTACTTCACATACAAGGGTCAGTTCTACAGGCAGAAACATGGGTGTGCCATGGGCTCAAGGGCGTCGATTTGGCATGGACAGAAGGGACATGTCCCCACCAATATCCAGCGATTATTGAATTGTCCCCACCAATAATTTGATCTCTTCGAGTAAAGAAATACAAACCCGATAGAAAGAAAAAAAAAAGATCTGTCAACGTCTCATTCGCCCAGCGGTGCAGAAAGAGTTAAATTACGTTCTCTACTGGAGTCCTACCTCATGTGACAAATATGGCCAATGTGATTGGCTGTGCCTTTCAGGGAGCTCTGTTTAGTTTTAGCAGCGGCAATCCTGCACTGTGAGGACCTACAAGGAGGAGAGGAGGATGGCAGCAAAAAGGAAGAACCTGGATATAGGAAAGTATTTTTCAAAGAAACCTGTAAGTCACTTAAAGTCAAGTTCACTCATAAAATGTGTCCGTCTTAATAACGTTACAGGCAATACCAGGCCATACATGCCAACAATCCCGATTTTTCCGGGAGAATCCCGAATTTCAGTGCCCCTCCCGAAAATCTCCCGGAACCACCATTCTCCCCAATTTCTCCCGATTTTCCACCTGGACAACAAAATTGAAAAACCATATCCTAGATTGGCCGGTAACACTTTATAATAAGTGCACACTATTAAGCATTAGTTAATCATCTGTTAAGCATTAGTTAATGGTTACTTAATTCTCTCTACAGCATCTACAAAGTATTTCTCATAATCAGTTAATAGTTTACAAGCACTGACTTAAACACTTTATTCATGATTAATAAGCTAATGTACAACACTTTTTATTAATTATGTTTTCATGTTCTAAAACTCATTGATTAATCATTTATAAACACTACTCTGCATCAGTTACAAACCACTCATTTCAGGATGTTCAGTGGTATACAAAATCATTGGTAAAAGGTAAGTAAATGGTTAACATACCCTACATAATACTATAAACTCTACATGTACTACACATAGTAGTTTCATACTAGATGTTTTATAAACACTGAATATCAGGGTTACATCAGTCAGCTGCTATATCTTAACAGATGTCTTACAATACATTTATAACTGTCACTTAAAGGCTGCCAAAGCTGTAACTCACTATCGGCCAACTTCTTTTTCGATAGATTATCTATAAATACTCATAAATACCTTAATAAACTTATTTAGGAAGTTACAAACCATTTGCTACTTGTTAGTAAAGTATCTTGAGTGAGCCCATCTAAAGTGGGGACCATATATACCTTACAACCTATTTATAGATGTGAAAGTTTTTAAAGTACATTGTAACAAAAAATAAATGACAACACACTGGGTAGATCCAGAACGCACTGTATTTTTAAGATGCCAATCACAAAAACATGAGAACAATGCTTACAGATTGGACACACAAATATAAAAAGTATCATAAACTATCAGCCAATATTTGAGGTAATACAGAACACGGCTGGATGCAAACTATATGACCTGTAGCTCTTTACATTAAGTGTATCACATGTGTGATCATTAAAATAAAACTACAGAATGTATAAAAGTAAAATAATAATAAAAAACATACAAACCAAAAAATCAAAAGTGTCATCTTTTTAAACAAACAATTGACCAATCAACCAGAATACATAACTTGTATTTTTTTAAGCTGTTAACAATGGTGGACTCTCACCACATTTCACCATGTAAAAAAAACAAAGATCTAATCTTTCTTTGTTTTAAGAGGAAGCAACTTCCCTGAAGACTTATACGCTTTGAATTTTTCCTCTGTTTCTGGATCTGCACTGATTGCTGCAGCACACTGTGTAGCAAACAATGAAAGTTTCTGTCCCTGCTTGTTTTTTTCTAATTCCTTATACCTCTCAGGTGCAACAATGAATAGCTCAGCAATTGGAGCAGTTGCCACAATCGTGTTCCGGTCCACTCCCAGACGTTTAAAGGCAGCAGACATGGTGCCTCCTCTTTTGAACAGCCTCAAAATCTTGTTATACCGGGTGACCACTTGCTTAGGATTCTGGACTGCAATTGAGAGAACATAATCATTAATGTAATGTAACAGTGTAGTAACGTAACACACCGCATGCAAAATCAAACTGTTGAGTTAATCACTTTACCTCTTGTTCTTTGTTTTTGGTCATGTTTCTTTGACTTCTTGTGCTTTTTTGCTTTGCCCTTCTTCTTCTTCTTCTTCCTGTCTTCATCTGATGAAGTTGTGCTCATGGAGGAGTCAGAACTCTCATCAAAAGACCCATCAGAGGACGGTGAAGATATGCTGAATACCTCACTGGAATCCTGGACAGAACTTGTGGGTTCCTTTGAGAGAGCTAGTAAAACAGTTAAAAAGACAACACAAAATTACTCAACAGAATGCTTGCGTAAGTGCTCAAGCAGAGCAAGTATGTGACAAGCTATGTAATGTTTTTAAGAGTGGACTTACATGCTGCTAATTGCTCCTTTAGATAGTCTCTTTCTTTGGTGAGCTCATCAATCTTATCCTTTTGCCACTCTAGCCTCATCTTACAGATCTCCAACTCTTGTGATTTTCTTCTGTCTGCCAGCTGTGCAGGTGGGGCAACAGTCACACCTAGAGAAAATTAAAAACAAAATGAGACTTGGCTATAAATAAAATTAATAAAACAAATACAATAATAATAATAATAATAATAATAATAATAATAATGATGATGATGTACACTTTGTAGAATTTAAATAACAGTAAAAGCATTACAGTGATTGATAAATAGCCTACACTGGCAATATTACAAAATATAATGAGTTACGTATTTAGAAACTGGCCAATTTGACTATAATTATATATTAATGTATTTCAAACATAGTGCATTAGATTGTACAATGTAGAGCATTTATTGTGAATTTATATTGCATAGAAATGCAGCAAAACAGCTGGAGAAGGCCTGACAAACTAAATTAGAGAAAGCACACTTTTAAGTTACAGCCCAGAGTAACACCAAAGGCGATAATCCTCATTTAATTCTTGAGCCACAAGAAACAACTAATAAAATAAATTGAACTGTGTTTTTGCCGATTTCTAAATTTGAAATGTAGCTAAAAGCTAAGCTAAGCTAATCGCCTAATAGCAGCTAACGAAAAGCTACCTGCTAATAGACGGTGGGTGTTTACAATGAAATACGGTAATACAATGAGGTAAAAAAAAAAATACTCACCACTGGTAACACGAACATCCATCTTGTCCACGTTATTATTCCCCCTTTTTGCCCGGGTTCGCATGCCGGTAGATCGCTCGAGGCTTGTCGTGTTCACAGAGGAAGCCATTACTCCAACTTGATTATGACCTACAGGTGAGAGGTCACAGCATCGCGGTCTCCTATTGGTCATGCAGGAAGCAGCAAAAGCGTGGCTTCCTCTGTTGGCTTAACAACAAACTGGCTAAAAAATGGGAAATCTCACACGACTGAAAAAACTAATTAACGAGGAGATTTCGAAAAGAGGCCCACTGAAGCTTATAAAATATCTTCAGAGGAAAAAGCTACTTAAAAGAAAAATAAAATGCAAAGTCTGCCAGCAGAAAATGGAACTGAAGAAAAGGGTGAACAACGGAGACCAATATGCTTGGTAAGATATCTATATTAATTTTCATATTATGTTTTTAGACTCAACCTCATACGAAGTGACACACTTACTGTAAAATTTATTAGTATTATTTGTTTTCACACCAAAATTCTCCTTAAAACGGAGCTAACAGTGGTTTCATTTAAAGCGCGTGGTCTGGCAAATTAAAGCAAGTGAAGTCAGTTAGATTATCACCTTAAAGACTTGTCATTAACATTACAACTACACAGAGTCCCTTTTATCACATTTTTCTTATTTGATAAAAAGACACAATGGTAAATTGAAGGCTACAATTAAACAAAACAAAGAATGACAAAATTTGTCTGCAAGTGCACATTAAGTTTAGTTTAAATAAATACTTATTGCATATAATTAAACATACATATTTCATGTTACTATTTTGAAAATAGGATCTGTCGTGGAGCAGCACATGGTGGAACACGTCAAACAAACCTCCGTCAGACACAAATGGTAAATGGCCTGTATTTATATAGCGCTTTTATGGTCCCTAAGGACCCCAAAGCACTTTACATATCCAGTCATTCACCCATTCACACACACATTCATACACTGGTGATGGCAAGCTACGTTGTAGCCACAGCCACCCTGGGGCGCACTGACAGAGGCGAGGCTGCCGGACACTGGCGCCACCGGGCCCTCTGACCACCACCAGTAGGCAACAGGTGAAGTGTCTTGCCCAAGGACACAACGACCGAGACTGTCCGAGCCGGGGCTCGAACCGGTAACCTTCCAATTACAAGGCGAACTCCCAACTCTTGAGCCACGATCGCCCCTTAGACACAAGTCACTTTTCAGCCGTTCTAAAGTCTCACTTCAACGCTGGATGCAATTTATCTACAGGTGAGCTTAAACACTACAGAAAAAAATAACGAAATAGGTTTAAATTACTCTTTGTAAGGATGGTTTTTTTTCTCTCAAGATTTTCTCAGGATCTGCGATTACGTCAAATCGACATGATAGATGACACCATTGCAGGCAGCACAACAACACTTAGTAAAATGTCCAAAAAAATAAGGAGGGTATGTGTGGCTGCAGTTCAAAGATTGAGACGTCGTACAGGTCAGCAGATTGGTGGCCGAAGGGAGTTTGTTGTGATTGATGAGAGTCACTTTCGTCACAAACGAAAGGTAAGTTTTTGTGACTGTAATTTAATATTACATCTATGTATTTATCAACCTTTCATAGTATCATTTAGTCATTTTTTTTTTCATTTTTTTGTTACTGCATCAGTATGGGAGAGGAAGAATGGCTGGGGGATGGAAAAGAAGAAAGTGGGTCTTTGGAATGCTGGGCATAAAACGTCGAGGGAAAACGAGGCCTATCTTGCGACTTGTGGAGAAAAGATCTCGAAGACATCTTGTTCCTGTGATTACCCTTCATGTCCGGATTGGTTCCTCAGTGATAAGTGATGAATGGCGGGCCTATCGTGTACTCCCAAATTTAGGGTATGAACACCATACTGTTAACCACAGCAGGTGGTATGTTGACCCTCGTACAGGTGCCCATACCCAACATCTGGAGAGAGCCTGGAGGTCTTACAAGGAGCAAATCTGGAGACTCAGGGGTAACAGAAATGATAGACTACTGTCAGAACACCTTACAGTTATTGAGTGGAACGAGTGGCTCGCAAAAAAGCACACAAATGGTACATTGGGGAGACTGATATATGACATTTCTAAAAAATACAGATAATTCTAAAAGTTAATGTTGCTACTGCTTTTTTTTTTCTTTTTGAAAATGTTATTTGAAAACTTTATGTAAAGAGCTACAGGTCATATAGTTTGCATCCAGCTGTGTTCTGTATTACCTCAAATATTGGCTGATAGTTTATGATACTTTTTATATTTGTGTGTCCAATCTGTAAGCATTGTTCTCATGTTTTTGTGATTGGCATCTTAAAAATACAGTGCGTTCTGGATCTACCCAGTGTGTTGTCATTTATTTTTTGTTACAATGTACTTTAAAAACTTTCACATCTATAAATAGGTTGTAAGGTATATATGGTCCCCACTTTAGATGGGCTCACTCAAGATACTTTACTAACAAGTAGCAAATGGTTTGTAACTTCCTAAATAAGTTTATTAAGGTATTTATGAGTATTTATAGATAATCTATCGAAAAAGAAGTTGGCCGATAGTGAGTTACAGCTTTGGCAGCCTTTAAGTGACAGTTATAAATGTATTGTAAGACATCTGTTAAGATATAGCAGCTGACTGATGTAACCCTGATATTCAGTGTTTATAAAACATCTAGTATGAAACTACTATGTGTAGTACATGTAGAGTTTATAGTATTATGTAGGGTATGTTAACCATCTACTTACCTTTTACCAATGATTTTGTATACCACTGAACATCCTGAAATGAGTGGTTTGTAACTGATGCAGAGTAGTGTTTATAAATGATTAATCAATGAGTTTTAGAACATGAAAACATAATTAATAAAAAGTGTTGTACATTAGCTTATTAATCGTGAATAAAGTGTTTAAGTCAGTGCTTGTAAACTATTAACTGATTATGAGAAATACTTTGTAGATGCTGTAGAGAGAATTAAGTAACCATTAACTAATGCTTAACAGATGATTAACTAATGCTTAATAGTGTGCACTTATTATAAAGTGTTACCGATTGGCCCAGCCAATAACAGTTTCCAACAATGGCTACTACTACTGGAGCTACTTAGTATTAATATTACTCTTATTACTCTTTCTGGGTCGCGAAATAAACTAACATATTTTCAGGCGAGAATGTAGCTGTGTAAACTTCAAATAACTTAAACATGTTATTGTTTGGCCTTTTTCAGTGTTTTATTTGTTCGTGAGTAAATCGGTTTGGCTGAGATTAAAGTTATTAGATTAGATTAAATAAAACTTTATTAATCCCTCGGGAGGGTTCCTCCGGGGTTTTCAAACAGAAGTGTGAGATGGTCGAGAATCTACGCAAGCGTCCGGTTATATTTTATTTTATTTAGACAGCAAGGAGCAGACGGCAGAGGTGACGTAATTATGAAGGCTAGACCTCCCAATTTCACAGTCACTCATTTCCGGTCTACCCGGCTTTCGGAGGACCCGGCCCACTTAGACCGCGAAGGCCGGGTCCTCAGGTGGACGCAGCCTCTGAATTTGGACACCCCCGGCCGGTGACATTTAACTTATTTTTTTCCGATAAGTAAACACTGTAAAAACCCCTTTGAATGTCTCCCTAATTCTGAGGTCTCAAGGTTGGCAAGTATGTGCTTTGGCCCACATCAGTCTAAAACTGTATGTAACCATGAAAAAAGTGTTGCCATGTCCACCAGGACAGTTTAGTATAGACAGTATAGTATAGACTCCTTCACATAGTGGACATTGAGTTGTTGTGTGGGGCACCAGTAGTCCATGTGTGTTGCTGTAACAGTATTTCATGTTTAGAATAAAAAGTCCCAGCTCACTGATTTGATCGGGACAATAGTGCCTAAAATGTTGCATAATTTTGCTGAGAGATCTTTTACTTTGTGGTAATCTTAGATGAGTAGTTTTATGGACAAAAACCACCAGGTCAGTCAGTGTTCCCTTAGTGCTAATGTATAAGAGATGTTGGTGTACTATAACTGAAGTAATGTTGTTAAGTCCTTAAAGTCATATTCTTTTATTGTCATGACTCTATTTAAAGCTATTTTTATTTTTGTATGATACCTGATTTATATGGAATATGAAGTAAACTAAAGTCTAAAATACTTAGTCATTTGTTTAATAGTAATTTAACATTATATAATTCACATATAAAACTATGAATTGTAATTTTAAATGGTTTAAAAGCATGTAGAATAGCATATGGTGGCAAGTATATTTCTCTTTCTTTTTTTTTCTTTTTTTTAAAATCAAGAAGCAAAGACAAAAAGAAAAAAAAAAGAAACGGGGCAGGGTTCGGTGGTTGAATCATCCGTCCCCACCAATGCCAAAACCAAATCTACGCCCTTGCATGGGCTCCCCAGTTTCACCCATCGTGGCCAATTTGTACATAGAAGAAGTGGAAAAGAGGGCTTTGCTATCCTACCCTGGAACACCACCAAGCCATTGGTTCAGATATGTGGATGACGCCTGGGTGAAAATCAAATCTCAGGACGTACTACATTTCACGGATCACATTAACTCGGTGGACCGACACATCAAATTCACCAGGGAGGATATGAAAAGTGGCAGGTTAGCCTTCTTAGACTGTGAGATTTCCATCAGTAATGGGGGACATCTAAAGGCTGACGTGTACCGTAAACCTACACATACGGATCAGTATTTAAGGTTTGACTCTCATCATCCACTGTAGCACAAACTGGGTGTCATCAGGAAGCTACAACACAGAGCGAACACCATCCCCACTGACACAGCGGCCAGGGAGGCAGAAGAACATCACATCAAGAAGGCACTGAGTAAATGTGGTTATCCCAGCTGGAAAGACACCTAAAGAAAGCTCCAGCCGATCCAGGAGAGAAGGACAACCGCTGCCCAAGCGAAAACCTGTAGTGATCCCATATGTGTCAGGAGTATCGGAGCAGTTGAGACGCATTTTTTCTAAACACCGGGTCTCTGTGGCTTATAAACCCCAAAACACGCTGCGCCAAAAACTGGTCCACCCCAAGGATCGGGTCCCCCAACACAAACAGAGTAACATAGTGTACGCTGTTAAGTGCCAGGAGGATTGCCAGGATTTATACATCGGGGAAACCAAACAACCTCTGGCGAAGTGGATGGCACAACACAGAAGAGCAACCTCATCAGGCCAGGACTCTGCAGTCTATTTACGCCTACAGGCCAGTGGACACTCTTTCAAGGATGAGGATGTACACATCCTGGACAGGGAGGAACGCTGGTTTGAGCGCGGAGTCAAGGAGGCCATTTACGTGAAGAGGGAAAGACCATCTCTGAATCGAGGAGGGGGCCTAAGGGTACATCTTTCACCATCTTACAATGCTGTGATTGCAGCCATTCCCCAACTCTCTGTGAATGGTACTCATGGCCATTGATCAGTGTTCTTTGATCAGTGGGTTTTAGTCATGGTTGTTGATCAATGGTCATGGGAATTTGCATAATTATGATTAAGGAACTGACCTCACAGCCCATTGTTCCTTCAGTGGGCTGGTTTCAGTCATTATGCAAATGTACTGTTTATAAGGTTTGGGGAAACCTGCAGTCAGCTGAGACTGAAGAAGTCACTTGGATGAGTGACGAAACGTTTCTCCCACAAAACGCTACATCCAGATGAACAGATTCAACTTTTGGAGATTTACTTTCCTGGATGATTGAGCATCAAGACGTAACAATGATAAGAATGCATGAAATTACGGAGGGGGGGGGGCAATATCTATTACAATGCTGTAATTTTCTGCTGCTCATTCCTGTGCAATATCCCATCTACACCCCCCCCTCCCCCCCCCCCCCCCCCCCCCACACACACACACGTCATATTGCTTTTCAGGATTTTCTTATTTAATCACTAGTGTACATATATTTATATTTATAGATACATATATATTTAGTCATCTTTTCTCTTTTACCACGTCTCTAATATTTTGCTCTTTACTAATTTTTCTATTTGTTTTTTTATTATTTTATTTTATTATTTTTTCTTCTACTGTACCATGCTGCTGAGTGACTGCTGCTCGTCAAACACATTTCATTACAATGTTGACCCTTTGCTAACTTGCATATGACAAATAAAAAAACTGAAACTGAAAGATTTCAAGTCTTAGGAGGTTAAAAATAAGACTGCATTAAACCATTTCAAAACTTCATATCTTTATATCTTTAATGTGACCTTTAACCTCTACGATTCACCTGAAAAACAAACAAACCTGTTATGGAAAAAGATGGTTGCGCAGTTACTTTGTTGAAGCACGTTTTAATCACAGTATTCTTGGGCACAAGTCTATCAGCACATCTTGACTCTGCAATATTTGCCCACAGTCAGATTATGAGGGCATCTGTTGTTCACAGCTGTCTTCAGGTCACTCCACAGATTTGGATTTAGGTCTGGATTGTCTCATTAAATTAAAAGGTGGTTCAACAAAGTATTAGTTTAAGGGTGGACACACTTATGCAACCTGCTTATTGTACATTTTCATCATATTCACATTATTAACTTTTTTTTGTTGTAAAAGTTTTGTTCGTTTTTCACTTAAATTTTACAGGTTATAGGTTTCATCAAAGATTGGAAGAGTTTTGAAATCATTTATTGTGGTCTGATTTTTTATTATCCCCAAAACCTTTTTATCTTCATAGCACACTGTTCATACTGTAACATAAAGCAAAGCCTCAGTTTCTGGCTGTAAAAGTGAATCTTGATATAGACAAAGAAGAGCAGCTGTACCTTTAGTCTTTGATTTATTCTTCCTGTCTTTGATGATGATTGGTCCATAACTGATGTCTTCAGTTCTCACTGTTGCGTAGACTTCAGCTGGATCACTGTCTGCACAATAAAACACACAGAGAACATTTCAGGTCACAGCAGAGCAGATCATATGTAAACTGCTGCTAATGCTGCAGTAATATTTGTTGATGTTTTCTCCAAGGATTAAGATTTTTTTTTTATTAGTTTAGAATAATTACAAGCAATCAATCAATCAAGGCTTTATTCGCCACATGCAGGTATGCCCTGCAGTGAAATAGGTAGCGTTACAGAAAAAAAACACTGAAATATACAATGGGAAAGTACAAGAGGAGAAAAAGACACCTCTACT
Source organism: Oreochromis niloticus (assembly GCF_001858045.2). NCBI lineage: Eukaryota > Metazoa > Chordata > Actinopteri > Cichliformes > Cichlidae > Oreochromis > Oreochromis niloticus. The sequence continues at coordinate 148,336 of NW_020327543.1, forward strand.
CATCCCTAACATCCTAGATGTGTAGGGGAGGGACAGAAAATATCTGAACGTGCAATCATGACAAGGTTTACAATTTTAAACATGACAATGACTTTTATCACAATCGGTCTTAACAGTCTCCATGGAAAACTGTTTTATCACTCATCCAAGTGACTTCCTCAGTGTCACGGATGAGCGATGAATGTATCTCCCACTGAAAACCATTGTGCCCAGTAGGGCTGGGCCATATCATAACATTCACGGTAATACCGGTATAATGTTAAGCAATGAAAAGATAATGAAATATAACGATATAAATAAATAGATGCGCAGTGCCTTTGTTTTCATACACATATGGCGGAAAAAGCATGGCGCGACGGAGAATAAGTAGGGCGAAAGCCGATCATTGAATGAAACGGATGAACCAGAACTGGTTTATAAAAAGGTGCAAATTCAGTCGTGTGGAACTGGTTTAGCTTTTGTCCGTCAGATACACAACAAAGCATTATTTTTGGTGGAACATGCAAGTGGGTCATCGTTATTACCGTGTCTTTTGGAAAATAAGGCAAACTTAAAACCCTTTGATTTTCTGAACAATCGACAGTGCGCCTTATAATCCGGTGCGCCTTATGTATGAATTCTGGTTGTGCTTACTGACCTCGATCCAATTCTATGTGGTACACGGGGCTCAAAAATCTGTTAAAAATGTTTTTGTAACACTTTGGAAAACGATGAAGCCGAACCACTTGATGGTTTGTTGGAGAATTACGGCAACCGTAGTCAGGAGCCTCATGGAGTGATACTCACTGTGCTTCAACATAATATTACCGTATTGTGTGTATAACCTATTTTTAAGTTTTGTGGATATTATACATGGTTATGCTCAGGATATGTCGGCCCATTTCCACTGGAAATGCCTTTTGGTTAAACTTTGCACATAAAAAACAGCTGCTTGTTTAAGTGTAAATACATTGATTTTTTGTTGTTGCACTTATAAAGTTGTGGAGTTGTAAAGTATTTTGTCTAGTGTCAGTTATGTCATCAGTTATATCGTTATCGCAAATTTTCAAATATATATTGTGATAAATATTGTTGGCCATAATGCCCTGCCCCAGTGTTCAGTTAAAGTCAATTGAGTTTTTTAAGGACAGTTAGATGCTGTGTTCATGAGGACGATGGGTTTTCATTTGCTGTATTGTATTATTATTGTAATGTCCTCCATACAAATATTCTACTACTGAAGAATTATATCTGTTTTTTAAAAGAAAAATGTAAATAATTAATTAATAAATAATAAAACAAATGTAATAATTAATAAAATTGAAATGTTGACCATGTCAGTGTTTGCTGGTTGCTTCCTGGGTGACTAAGAAAAAAAGAGCTAAAAGTCTTCAGTCTCAAACACAAACATCCTGCACTGAAGCTTCTCTGTGTGGTTTAAAGAATGATGCTCCGGCTGTTTTTAGGTTGAGGTTGTGGTTCAGTCTTTAACCTTTGTTTTCTTGAGCGAACACCGTTGCGTTTCAATTAACCACAACCAAACTGGAACAAGTCAAATTTTCTATTTGAAACCTTTGTGAAACCCACAGAACCACAGGAGGAAAACATCTGAGACCAAACATTTATTAATCCTGCAGAGAAACTGCTGTGGGAACAAAAGCCAACAAACATCAAGTCAAGAACTGACTTCTAGTAAGTATTTCTGGGTCATCAGAGTCTAATTCAGTGATAAAAAGACATAAAACATATAAAAATCTTGAACACGTGGATGTCCTCTGGTCTGAGGTACTGGGGGGACCAGTTAGGGACCAGCAGCTGGACGTCAGTGGTTGGACTGGTGGACTACTTCAATGAAGAGTAGACGATGTCTGGCTCTGGTTTAAAGTCTGAACACAAACACACACAGTTCAAACAACAGGAAACATGATTACAAGCTTTGTAGTTCAATCAAGACCTCCAATCTCCACCTTTTTGCATCACACACAGTCCCAGTTCAGACTTTACTGGGAACCAGCTCAGATACAAATCACAGAGCTTCTATAAATGTTCTAAGTCTCTTCCTGTCCTGCTCTGTGCAGCTTGATGTGTCTTATCCTCCAAAAGTCTCATCTCGAGCTCTGAGTCAGGGTGTGGTTAGCTTAGCTTAGCATGATGTCTGTAAACAGGGTGAGCAGCTAGCTTGTCTCTGTCCACAGTCAAACATAAAGAGCAGCTGTACCTGGGCCTCCTTGTTCTGATGGTTGTTTGTCCATAACTGACGTCTTCAGTTCTCACTACTGAGTAGATCACAGCTGAATCAGTCTCTGTAAAATAAACACATTAAAATTACTGCAGGTACAACTGCAACAGGACTGTGATATTATTAGACGTCTTTTCACAGTTTTTTTTCTCTGCTGTGAAACTCAGAGTGACCACAAAGAACTGGGTTCAGTTTCAGAGAAAAAGGCAGGTGGACGAGCACAAAGCTGCATCTTCTTCCAGTGCACACTGACACTCCTCAGCACAGAGCTCAAAGCAAACATGTTCTCAAAGCATGAAGACGATTATTAACCAAACCAGAACACACTGCAGTGAGAAGCTCATCATCAGCTTCACACTAACTCCAGTCTAAAGGAAGCTGCTGTGGTTTTACCTGCAGAAACAGTATAATAGAAATATTTAAAGAGTGAAAACACAGAGTTCAGGATTGTTGCTCTGTTCACCCTTTTTTATGTCTCATATTAACAAATTCCAACACCTTGTGTATGAAAACCAGACGACACACATCTGGGCCTCATCTGAGTTGTTTTTGTCATTTATGGCTCAGCGAGAGCTGAAAGTATAAAACTTTGTATAAATGAACTAAAGTTTTTCAAACAGTGCAGAGACGTCAGTGAGAGTTGTTGGTTTAATAAATATATGAAATACAGGAGAAAGTGACTGACAGCAGGGCTGTGAGTGTCCATCATCAGGATGAAGGTTTAATATTTCACGATGTCACCAGAGGCGGAGCCAGACATTTTATACACCTGGGACTAAAGCCCTAAAGGGTAATATACATGTGGGATTGGGGGGTTAGAAATGACTGAAAGATTTATTAGGCTCTGTTTTGACTTTTGTTCTAAAAAAAAACCAACTTAATATCGGAAAAAATATATATCACATATGCAGGACATCTTAAACTAGTTTTTTAATTAAGCAGCAAGGCAGAACAAAGTCGGGCTGTATCAAGACACGAGGACTGAACCCCAATTCAACCAGACCCAGAACTGATCCAGAATTAAAACAGGACTACAACAGTTCAAAATCAGGACTACTTAGGACTTAACCAAGACTGAACCAGAATAACTATTTAGCCTTGTTGTGCATATAAGCCTGCATAACTTAATAAATATAGAATTTGAAAAATAAACCTAAAAAGATACACTAAGTACTGGATACATGTTCTGATTAGTTTTGGTAAACAACCATTTGACTAACATGTGTGTCTCACCTGCTCTTGTTCCCTCTCTGTTCTGTCCTCTCTCTCCCTCTTTGTGTTGACAATCAAGCCAAACACCAACATCATATATTTACATATTTACATACTCTTCAGATCAAAACACAAACACTTTTTAATAGTAAAACATCAAATCAGACTAAATGTTTATTTTTTTTAGATTGATAAATATAAAAAAACATATTTGTTAACTTTAAGAGTAAAGAGAGAAACTATCTGTATTTCTTTATTGTAACTGGCACCAAATTGTATTCAAAATTGATCCACACTTATGGAGCTCCACAATTCTGTTCCTGGTGTTTTGGTTGATATCTCTTGAGTTTCCCATGTCACAGAAACAGGCTCTGTGTTTTGCCTTATTTGCATCCACAGTTGTGCCACCTCTTTTTATTCTGACAGTCTCTCAGACACTTCACCTACTGGTGATGGTTTATTATATTATATTATATTATATTATATTATATTATATTATATTATAAAGCAGTGTCACAGTGCCTACATCCATCTTTCACTGATGGAGCAGACACTGGGCTCGCTCATGTTATAGACTCAGTTATCCAAGAAAAAATCACAGGAGTTTAAACTATTGTGAACCTCAACATGAGTCAGTTATATTTTTGTGTTTCAAATCAGAAACGAAGTTTTAACAGGACATGTAGATTATTACTGAAACAAAAGGCTCGACATCAAAGTTTATGTGGAAGTTTTACAAACATGTAAAACAGCTTTAAGTGAAGCTGAAATGTTCAACCTTCAAATGTGTGTAAATGTTAACATGTACATAGAAACTAAATACAATTTAAAATAAATGAAATAATTTTTTAAAGTCCAGAAGTCTGAGTCTCACCTTCAGGTTTCCTGTGAACACATGTTCTCACCAGCAGAGCCAGTAACACCAGTAAAACCACAACACAGGCTGATCCAACAGATGACAACACAGGTATGAGAGGGGAACCAGGAGGAGGTGTGGATGTAGATGGATGTGTGGATGTAGGTGGAGGTGTGGATGTAGGTGGAGGTGTGGTGGTGTGTTTGTCTAAAATAAAGCAAACACAGTCATTAAGTTGTCGTCACATTGTGAATGTTGAAAGCTGCAGAAACACAGACAGGTGAGTGTGTCACCTGTGACAGTGATCCAGCTGGATGGAGACTCTCCATGACCGCTGATGTCACACTTGTAGAGGCCTTCATCAGACCTGGAAACATGCTGGATGGTCATGTGACCTGTAGGCTGCTTCCTGATGAGGGAGCCATCTTTATAGAAAGCAGCTGGGAGGTTGGAGGGAGTGGTCTTTGTTTTACAGAGCAGAGTGACGTCATCTCCCTCCATCACAGGGAGGACAGGACTCTGCAGGATCACTGATCCACCTCAACACAGAGACAAACTACAGCATTTCATCCATTTACACACAGCTTCATCAACACTAACTCCACACACTCAGCTTACCAGTGACTGTCAGGTTAACCATGTTACTGATGGGACCCTCTCTGGACTCACACCAGTAAACTCCACTGTCTGACAGGAAAACAGTGATGTTACAGGAAGAACCAGCTGGTTTTCCCCCCCCATCTCCACACTGAGCCCTCTGTCGTGTGCTTGTGTTTCTCCTCAGAGTCCATCCAGCAGAGCTGTCGTCCTCCTCACAGCTCAGAGACACAGAGTCTAATTCAAAGAACTGAGAGCTGCTGGGACTCACAGTCAGACGAGCTGTGAGGGTTAAAATGAAAAACTGATGATCTGTTAGACTTTACATTGTAAAACATGAACCCAATCAGGTCATATCAGTGAGCATTTATCAGGTTTAAACTGTGACAGAAGAAGGTTACTGACCTTGGTTTGTTGTGCTTCAGAACTAAAGAGAAACGACACTCAGGTTGATTTGAGGTCAGTGTTGGGGAGTAACAGAGTACATGTACTAGTGTCACGTATTTAAAATACAAAATATGAGTAACTGTATTCTGTTACAGTTACTGTTCAAAAACGGGATGTTCAGAATACAGTTACTTTGATGAAATAAAGGGATTACACAACTTTCATGTTTCATATATATGAGGCTATTTTTGGTAATTCTACATTATTCTAAGTTCTATTGGTGGAAACCCAAACAAAACACGAATTAAGAGGCTCTACGAGATCGTACCTAATGTCCACCTACTGTTACTCATTTTATATTAAGATTTAAAAATCTAGTTGGTATTGGTATGGCGAGAAACCTTCAGTAACAGTAATAAATCACACAGCAATACTGCATTCATGTAGTTGTAAAAACCATGATAATATATTAAGTAATCCAAAGTATTCAGAATGTGTTACAAATACATTTTGAGCCATGTAATCTGTAATCTGTAATCTGTAGTGGAATACATTTTAAAAGTAACAGATAAATAATGAAATCAAAGAACTATTCCCGGTGTTCACTGCCTACCAGAGAAAAACAAAAATAATAAATCAACAAAAATCTTATATCAATACAGAACATTGTGGGCAGTGAATGATCTTAATTTCTATAATTTTACACATTTGTCATGTAGATAACTGAGATGTTCTAATTTTCAGTTGGAAAGAAAAAATCTGGTAGAAGAGTAAGAGTAAGTCTTCAAACAGCTGTGTTGATATAATGAGTGAATGATTTGAGCTTTTCACTGCCTGCTGTGTTTCCTCGACTCCTGAGCAAAGATAAAGAGTCAGTTCAGACCTGCAGTTGGTCCTCGTGGTGTTTTGAACTTGAATTCAGCCTGATTTGTTTTTCATGTCTTCTCCTCCATCATCAGTTATCAGGAGAGCAGACAGTCAAAGTACAAGAATTCAAACAAACACAGAGATTCTACTTACAGAGCAGACACAGCACAGATGTTTCCTTCATCGTCCTTCTCACTCATTTGAGCTTTTTTTCATTTCTGTCACTGACACCAAGTAAAGCCCGCCCTCTTCCTCTGAAGATGTCCTCTTCCTTTGTTAGAACAGAGACAGTTGGTACAACTACGCTACCAGAGATGGTGATGCATGAACTTCATTAACAAAACTATTCTGAAATATACAGACAGTCACATCGCTCGTGTATCTAAAAACATTAAATGTTTTATGTGAGGATAAATAAATCACATCATACTCAGTGAAACTTCTGAGTTTATTCACAAACTTTCAAGAGAATAAAGTCTCCTCTGTTCTCAGTGATCTGCAGTTTGGTTGATGAACAAATCCATTTCCATGTAGTGGACGTCTCCTCTTGTTTTTCAGGATTTTCTCATTTCTCTAATTTGTCCCTGTGAAATGAATGGACCCCACACAGCCTCAGGTGGCAGTTTTGTTGTTTTATTTGCACAATACATCCTTTCTTTATGTTGGTCAGCTTTTCAGCTGCTTCTCCACTCCTAACTCAGCTGCTCTCTCAAGGCCCTGTGTCATTGAAATAGTGACAGTCTGATTACTGAGTGGCAGCAACTGCCCCGTCAGTCACCCTGGCACTGCCCCTTGAGCCCACTGCACCACCTCCTCCATTGCAGTGGGCCACAGACCTCACCCCTGCTACAGTTCCCTTTTTCTCCACTGTTTCCTGTCTTTGACCTGATTGCTTTTAGGTATATGTGTCTGTGATGATGATGATCAAAGACATCAATACAACACAAACTCTTATACAGGACATAAAGTCAGAGATATGTGTTTTGAAACAATAAGGAGCAGCAGGCACATCTAGTACACACATCTAGAAAGCGCCTTGACTCACACTGCACTGAAGCAGTACTGTCGCAATCCTCCATCTTTAAAATGTATCACCCTTCCAGGACCTGAAGCTTGGCAAAGTGAAACCACAAAACCACAAAACCACAAAACCACTGCATAAGCCAAACCCATCTGTTCTCTGATTGGCATGACACTGACCAATCAGCTGGAAGGAAGGAAAATCAGGTTAAAATTTGTGCTCTTAAGTTGAAACTGACACACAAGCAGGAACTTGTAATTTTTTCATTTATATCTGTAACCAGACAATAAAATTTGTAACTCATGTAAATCTTTTTTACACACACACAAATTCTCTTCTTAAGATGCACAAACATAACATTTACAGATATTTTGATTTACCAAACTTCACAACTACAGTCTGATTTACAAATACAAAATATTTATGAGCACAACTGGAGCCCATAGAGCTGCTCTGGATGTTTTACATGTACTGGGTCAGTTTATCATGTTCACTGTTCAATAACTAAATGTCACAAATATTTGATTTATTTCACTTTCTGTAAAATTAACAGTGTGATAGCTGTTAGCATGTTTCTCGACACATGCAGACAAAATGCATCAGTATTATCCAACATTTAATCCACACTATCAAGTTAGCGTCTCTGACACAGACAGAAACACTTCACTAAGTCCAGAAATGTTTCAAACCTCAGTATATGACAAAAATCCACAGTGTTAATAACAAACACACAGAGACATCAAATCTACATTTAAATCTGTGGTGACATGTGGCTGATGTAAGGAGGCTGGGCATAAAACTTTGGGCAGGACAGATGAATAGGAAACAAGAAATATTTCAGTCTAATTATATATCTGTTCAAAGTGATCACATGATTTATCTTCTCTGCCAATGACACAAATTAAAAAGGAATAATTTAAAGTGAAGAATTGAGCACAGCATCCCAGGATGAAAAGATGGTCTCCAAACTGATGGTTCACAATCCTTTTACTGAACAGCTTTGAATGTGATCACACAGTAAAAGCTACAAAATATACAGAATAAAATTACCATTGGTAACTTTAATCTTTTTCCTTATTTATTAATCATGAATGAATTATTTACTTTAAATGATGACACCTTTAAGGCCCTTGAGTCTCTACATTGAGCGCTTTTGCCGTGTATATTTATTCAACCCTTCTAACATTTAGCCTCTTACCTTTTCTATACCCTGAGATAAAATACACCACATTACGATTGTCTTTGACCTTAAAAAGCATATAACAGTGGATCTTGTAAACCTTTGCATCGCTGACTAAACATGACAAATGTACCGAGGTGTGAGCGCCCTCTAGTGGGTGAAAACTTAACCGTTATGCTCAGTAGCAGTCAGCAGCTTTATGCTCTGTGAAATAACAAAGTGCACATTTACACAACAAACTTTGATACCAACCTTGTTCCCTCATCAACCAGGTGCCAGGGAACTATTTGCAACATAGAATTCCACCTTAACAGCCTTTTCCACATTTCTTAACCGTTGAGCAAACCTCTCTGTACGTTGGATCAAGATGTTTGACACCTGGTCGTTCTACTTTCCAAATAAAAACATTTACTGTGTCCAAGCTATAACAGAATAATATGCACGTATGAAAATATTAATGAGCTTATTTACGATAAGTGACTAAGACTCATTGATGAAATGACAGAGGATGATAACAGGATCAGACTAATCCAGTAGTTTATTATTTCAAACACAGAGACACTCACACACTGACCTTTGTTCTCTGTCCTACATGCAAACATTTGGAGCTCACAGACTCTGTGAACACTGAGTTTTCAGGCTTTTCTAATGCTGTGTGTGAGCAGCAGGAAACACAAACACACATACAAGACCAAACATACAACACAAGCAGCTACACTTTTTAAACACAAATGTTATGATCCAATGTTGTCAGTGTGTTGTTTTATGCGTGACTCCTCCCTCCATAAGATGGTTGTGGGTTTTTTCCCCTTTCTCTTTTAGGTGGACACCTGGGCGTGCCTGCTGAGTAGTTGGGTGGAGTCTCTTCCTGTCCTTGGATTGGATAATTGGCTAATCACCTCCAGTATTTAACTACCAGATGACAGCCACCTGGCCCCTCTCTCTACTAGCCTCCACCATCCTACAAATAGCATGTGCTTTTGATTCGTTTTTTTTTATAGAGTGTCTTTGCCCATTGATCTGCAAGTATAACCGTGTGTGTGTGTCTGGTGTTAGTATCTTAATTCTGTAAATGGCTGTAAATAGATTTGTAAAGTAGCAATTGTGTATTTTGTTCACCTTGTATATATTCTTCACTGCGGCAGCCTAGCAGGCGTGAGAAGCCATTTTTGTTGATTAAGTTTTCTCCTGTTTTTTTTTTCATGTAGAAAGTTAGGTAAGTGAACTGTCGTTTGGTTGATTTTCATTTGTGTAGGAACGAAAAGGGACCATTAGGGAGTTTTGTTTGTTATTTTTGGCATGGCTCACTGCTGAAGCAAATAAATGGCTGCTTAGCACTTTAAAAGATACCACTGTTTGTGTTCTTTCTTGGGTGGTGCGGGAGTGGGCCAATTTCTTGTTGCGTTCAATACATGCCTAGACTAAGAACGTAACACAAATAATAATGTTAAAAATGCCTGAATGAAGGAAAACAATCACCATTTGTAACATTTGTGTTATTAATGAACAAACAAACTCTGAGTGCATCATTCAGTTGAACCTGATCACTGAATCCTGAGCCAGACTGATTATCATTAATCTGCAGCACTTCATAGAAACTCAGATTTACAGTTCCAGTGACGGGGCTCAGGAGGTATGCAACCATCCACGACTGTGTTTCATGCAAATACCACCGTGTGGTCTCCACAGAAACCTTAGACTCTTAGAGGCTAAATATCCATATAAACCCCCAAAACACATCTAAGAAGTCATAAAAATATAAAACTTTACAATATCTACAAAATTTACATTTCTTTTATTCTTCCTTCAGCAGAAGTTACGTAGACGACGTTGGAAAATGTTAGAGTGTCTCTCAGTGTGACTGAGAGAAATGTTGGATGAAATGGAGTCTATGTTGGATCAACACTCGGGCTGATGAAGCTGTTGGCTCATTTTCTCTGACTCAGCTGTTTGGAGCTCGTGACATGTCAGAGTGACATCTCTACTGTGATGTTGTTCTGACCTGAAACAAAACAGAGCAGAGAGGTTAAAGGTGAGCAAAAGAAGAAGAGACTGATTCATAAATGTCTTTGTTTCTGCTCTAACCTTACCCAAACAATGCTGCTCTACAACTCTAGACTACCAGCCACAAAGACAACAGCTGGAGAAACATCTGTCTACCTCTGACATCCACCAGCTCATCCATACAACAAACACACATCAACAACCAGGAAGCAGCTTCACCTCTGATCACACACACACTCAACTCTACTCACTCACCTGGAGGAACAACATGAAGGTAGATGTTGCTGATTAGAGTCACAGGTCCTCTCACTCCCTGGACAACACGACACTCGAATGTTCCAGCATCATCAATCGTCACATCCTTCAGAATCAAAGACACGTCTCCATCCTTCATCTGTCTGTCCTGCAGATCCACCCGGTTCTTAAAAGATGGATGCTGCCCTTTTGGATCAAACTGCTCATCCTGGTACAAAAGCACATGTTTATCTCCCAGGTCAGCTCTGCTCCACTTTACAACTCTGATGTTGTTGTTTGGAGCTCGACATGTCAGAGTGACGTCCTGTCCAGACTCAGCTGTGATGATTTTCTGGTCTGAAAGAGGAAACAACACAGAGCAGAGAGGTTAAAGGTCAAAGTACAATTATGATCAGAATGATTGACTTTAAATATTTTGTTTATTTCCTTTGACATTTGAGTTTTTAGTCATGTTGGATTTAATGAACCTCTGAACATCCAGCAGGTCACCAGTGACCCACTGAGGGGGAATTTTAGCCTCATGCTAAACATGCAAAGTGTCAGAAACTACAAGATGTTAGCTTCCATTTTATTCCTTTTATCCCCGAATGAAGGAATTCAGGAATAAAAGGAATAAAAGATTTTCTGATCCAACACTTTGATTATTATTAAATAAAAATCTTAAGATAATGGTGTAGAGAACCTAAAGAACTTACATTTCAAACCTGCCTTCATGATAAAGATAAAGCTGAAAATCTGTAATTATGATAAACAATCTTTCGTTTCATGAAGGATGGATTTAAATATGAAGCCAGAGTAATGTGTTAGCGAGCTGTGTCCAAATTCATGGGCTGCATCTGTAGGCCGACTACGTCACAGTGACGTGACAAAGGCTGCCCGAATTCAAAGACTCGTTCCTTTTTCCCAGATTTGAAGGATGTGTTGGGTGTGTCCTTCGTGGCCCAACCTATCCCAGAATTCTAGTTTCCAACAATGGCGGCAGCTAGTTAGTTTCAATATTACCCTGATTACTCTTTCTGGGTCACAAAACAAACTTTAAAGATATTTTCAGGCGAGAATCTAGCGGTGTAAACTTCAAATATAGGTAGCCGGGGCGAGAATAATCCCTGACACATCATTTTCAAACCTTTCGTTACTCAGGTTAAACGTGATGTATAAGTCACTTAGATAACTTAAAAATGTTATTGTTTGGCATTTTTCAGTGTTTTATTTGTTCGTAAATCCGTGACAGCCAAAAAAACGTCACACAGAAATACAACGCTGTGATTGCAGCCATTCCCCAACTCTCTGTGAATGGTACTCATGGCCATTGATCAGTGTTCTTTGATCAGTGGGTTTTGGTCAGTGACTGTTGATCAATGGTCATGAGAATTTGCATAATTAAGATTAAGGAACTGACCTCACAGCCCATTGTTCCTTCAGTGGGCTGGTTTCAGTCATTATGCAAATGTACTGTTTATAAGATTTGGGGAAACCTGCAGTCACCTGAGACTGAAGAAGTCACTTGGATGAGTGACGAAACGTTTCTCCCACAAAACGCTACGTCCAGATGAACAGAATCAACTTTTGGAGATTTACTTTCCTGGATGATTGAGAATGCATCAAGACGTTTACACAGAAAGCAGATTAAACAGAGGTGTGACATGATTGAGAATTTAATCCAGTGTCCTAAATTTTAGAGAGCAACGAGCAGACGGCTGAGTTTATTAAACCCCACAGAGAGTGGAGTTTAATAAATCGGACCACACACTGTTGGTCTGAGTCTGAACATGATGATCATCAGAGAAATAACATCAGACTCTGAACATCCAGCTTTCTACAGCCGTCTGCTGGATGTTCACCATCATTTATTTATCTTTGTGTTTGTTCATCTGACTCACAATCAGGCTGAAGATGCTCTGCTTCATGTGGATCAGCAGGATTCAGTTTACATCTTCTGTAGATCAGGAAACCAACAACAGCAACAAGAAGCACAACAGGAACTGACAGACCAACTTTCAGTCCAACAGATCCTTGTGTCTGAGCTGCAGGTGAGAAACAGGTGTGAGGTGTCAGCTGTCAGGTAGGTGATGAGTGAAGAACAGAACAGAATCCATTTCCTCTTCAAACTGCTGTCAGACATTATCTACTGCACTCTGATCACATCACTCAGACCAGCTGCTTTCTACAAAGTCTCATCAACAACATCTTTAGAAAAAAACATCAACAACCAGGAAGCAGCTTCACCTCTGATCACACACACACTCAACTCTACTCACTCACCTGGAGGATCAACATGAAGGTAGGTGATGCTGAGAATCTTCAATGAGTGTGTTTCTTCCATGTAAACACGACACTCGTATGTTCCAGCATCATTAATCGTCACGTCCTTCAGAATCAAAGACGCATCTCCATCCTTCATCTGTCTGTCCTGCAGATCCACCCGGTTCTTAAAAGATGGATGCAGGTCATCAAGAGGTCGACCATCCAGGTCAACAAATACATGATTATCTCCCAGTTCCTTTGCATAATGGCTAAACCATTATTCCACTCACAGGTAATTTATTAAATCCCAACCTTCCACCACAGTATACAACACATCAATGTGAATAAATAAATATATAAATACATTTCATTTTTTCATCTTAATAAATATTTTACACTCTAACCTTACACCAAACCCCTTATTATAAAAACCCTTTAAATGGTGTCTGGACCCCCCGGGGAAACATTTGCCCAAACACCTTGGAGAGAACACAGGAAAGAAAGGTGAGTAATCATATCTTACAGTCACTTATTTGCACCACTTTTATTCCTAGATTTTTCACACACTTGTGTTACTTCTCCTTACTGGTAAAACCTTACTTTTATCTCAATCACCATTCCTTTCTCCTAACAGACAACCACCACGTTCCTCGATGAAGAGCAGCTGTGCAGGACCTGGAATAAAGGCTATCAAATGACTTTTAAAATACACAATAAATATTAAATAAATAATTAAACTTCTTGTGTGCAAATGTTCTTCATGTGCAAATGTATGCTTCAAGTGCTCTGGTAAAAAAGTGCTAGATCAGGTGCTTTTAATAAAGTGAAATAAACTATCCGAGTCACACTGAGCAGTGAATGTTTGCTCATCTGGACCCTTTGTGTTGTTGTTTAATAGCATCACTGTGTCATAGATCATGTACTTTCTTTTGTGTGCTGGTGTCACTGATGGCTGCTGCTGTGTGACAACAAACACACAAACACTTGTGTTTCGCCTAAGCATTTGACCTTGACCTCCGTTGTTTGGGTCAAAGGTCACAGTTGAGCCTGAACAATAATGTAAAGAAACCATGTGGAGAATAATATCTGAAAGGACATGAAGAGAGCTGAACAACACACAATTTATTTTTTCAGTACGACGTCACAATGACGCCATAAAGTGTCACAAAATCACACACTGCATGAAAACATCTTAAAATCTGAAGTTTTACAGGTTATAGAAGCCAAAGATTTCCAGTTCTGCTCCAATCATGTGGGTAAAGATAATAAATAAACACATGAGAAAACATCAGAGTTTTAGTAGAGCCTCTTGTTATCTCCTGTAGTCTGAGTGTAGCCATTAGTCCTTCAACATCTGCCAGAAAATGCTCAGGATTTTCTATGAGTCTGTTGTTTCCAGTGCGATCCTCTATGCTGTTGCATGCTGGGGCAGCAGGCTGAGGGTCGCAGATGCCAACAGACTCGATAAACTGATCCGTAAGGCCAGTAGTGTTGTGGGGATGGAGCTGGACTCCCTCAAGGTGGTGTCGGAGAGGCAGATGTTGTCCAAGATAAAGACAATGTTGGATAACACCTCCCACCCACTCCATGACATGCTGGTCAGTCACAGGAGCGTGTTCAGTGAGACACTGAGAGTACCGAAAAGCACCACTGAACGACACAGGAAATCATTCCAGCCTGTCTCCCTGTACAACTCATCCACTTAACACACTGTTTACTGCAACAGCTACACCCTTTTTGCACATGCCCTTCTTGTTATCCAGCTATTTATCAATAAGTGACTTCTATGTATATATAAAAAAAAACACCCATCTCGCCCCTGCGGGCGGTTTATCCTTCAAGCTCGGGTCCTCTACCAGAGGCCTGGGAGCTTGAGGGTCCTGCGCAGTATCTTAGCTGTTCCCAGGACGGAGCTCTTCTGGACAGAGATCTCCGATATTGTTCCCGGGATCTGCTGGAGCCACTCGCCTAGCTTGGGAGTCACCGCACCTAGTGCTCCGATTACCATGGGGACCACCGTTACCTTCACCCTCCACATCCTCGCGAGCTCTTCTCTGAGCCCTTGGTATTTCTCCAGCTTCTCGTGTTCCTTCTTCCTGATATTGCTGTCATTCGGAACCGCTACATCGATCACTACAGCCGTCTTCTTCTGTTTGTCTACCACCACTATGTCCGGTTGGTTAGCCACCACCATTTTGTCCGTCTGTATCTGGAAGTCCCACAGGATCTTAGCTCGGTCATTCTCCATGACCCTTGGGGGGCGTCTGTGCTGGATTGTCTCTGGGGCATCTTTACACAGCCTGCACCTGGGGTCTTGCCTGGTGTGATAGACCCCAGCCTCTATGGATCTTGTACTCAGAGCTTGTTCTTGTGCTGCCATGATCTGTGCCTCCGTGCTGTCTTTCAGTCCAGCTTTGTCCAGCCACTGGTAGGATTTCTGGATATCAGCCACCTCCTCTTTCTGCCGGTGGTACATACCGTGCAGGGGCCTGTCCTTCCATGATGGTTCCTCACCTTCCTCCTCTTTCTTGGGTTTCTGTTGCCTGAGGTATTCACTGAGCACGCTATCAGTTGGGGCCATCTTCGTGATGTATTCGTGGATGTTTCTTGTCTCATCCTGGACTGTGGTGCTGACACTCCCCGGCCCCCTTCCTTCCGCTTAGTGTACAGCCTCAGGGTGCTGGACTTGGGGTGAAACCCTCCATGCATGGTCAGGAGCTTTCTTGTCTTTATGTCAGTGGCTTCTATCTCCTCCTTTGGCCAGCCTATTACCCCAGCAGGGTACCTGATCATGGGCAGGGCGTAGGTGTTGATGGCCCGGATCTTGTTCTTACCATTAAGCTGACTCTTCAGGACTTGCCTGACCCTCTGCAGGTACTTGGTGGTTGCAGCTTTCCTAGCGGCCTCTTCATGGTTCCCATTCGCCTGCGGGATCCCCAGGTACTTGTAACTGTCCTCTATGTCTGCAATGTTGCCTTCTGGTAGTTCAATCCCCTCAGTTCTGACTACCTTCCCTCTCTTTGTTACCATCCGACTACACTTCTCCAGTCCGAATGACATTCCAATGTCATTGCTGTATATCCTGGTTGTGTGTATGTCGATGTCTTGTTTAGTCTTGGCATACAGCTTGATGTCATCCATGTACAGGAGGTGGCTGACAACCGCTCCGTTCCGTAGTCGGTATCCGTAGCCAGTCTTGTTAATGATCTCACTGAGGGGGTTCAGGCCTATGCAGAACAGCAGTGGAGACAGAGCATCTCCTTGGTAGATCCCGCACTTGATGGTGACTTGTGCTATGGGCTTGGAGTTGGCCTCTAGTGTTGTATGCCACATCCCCATTGAGTTCCTGATGAAGGCTCTTAGGGTCCTGTTGATCTTGTACAATTCTAGGCATTCCAGTATCCAGCTGTGGGGCATTGAGTCATAGGCCTTCTTGTAATCAATCCAGGCAGTGCACAGGTTGGTCAGTCTGGTCTTGCAGTCTCGGCTGACTGTTCTGTCTACCAGTGGCTGGTGTTTTGCGCCTCTGGTATTCTTGCCAATCCCTTTCTGTCCCCCGCTCATATATTGACCCATGTGCCTGTTCATCTTAGCCGATATGATGCCTGACTGGAGCTTCCATGTAGTACTGAGGCAGGTTATTGATCGGTAGTTGGATGGGACCGGTCCCTCTTGGGGTCCTTTGGGATCAGGACCGTCCGACCTTCGGTTAGCCATTCCGGGTGACTCTCGTTAACTAGCAGCAGGTTCATTTGTGCTGCCAGATGCTCGTGGAGTGCAGTCAGCTTTTTCATGTATATCTATATATATATATATACATACATACATACATACATGTATATATATATATATATATATATATATATATATATATATATACATATATATATATACATACATACATACATACATACATGTATATATATACATACATACATATGTATATATATACATACATATATATATATATATATATATACATATATATATACATATATACATACATATATATACATACATATATATATATATATACATACATATGTATATATATACATACATATATATATATATATATATGTATGTATATATATATATGTATGTATATATGTATGTATATATATATGTATGTATATATGTATGTATATATATATGTATGTATGTATATATATATATATGTATGTATGTATATATATATGTATGTATATATATACATACTTGATGGTGACTTGTGCTATGGGCTTGGAGTTGGCCTCTAGTGTTGTATGCCACATCCCCATTGAGTTCCTGATGAAGGCTCTTAGGGTCCTGTTGATCTTGTACAATTCTAGGCATTCCAGTATCCAGCTGTGGGGCATTGAGTCATAGGCCTTCTTGTAATCAATCCAGGCAGACATATATATATATATAGAGAGAGAGAGAGAGACAGAGAGAGAGAGAGAGAGAGAGAGAGAGTTTGACAGATAGATAGATAATTATTCAGCAGTTAGTGGAATATTACTGTATTTGTTCATAAATTCATAAGGTTTTCATAAGTCTTTGACTTTTTTTAAGTAACTAATACAACAATGTTTTGCACTCTTGATAGTCCCTTCAGCCCGGTGCTAATTATGAACTGCTAAGATTAGCATGTGCAATGCCTTTTGACCTCCCGAGGGAGTTCAGCTCAGTTCTCCTCTCAGCTGGACTTGAGAACAAAAATCCAGAAGCTGGCTTTATTGTGCTGGGAGACTTCAACAGAGCCAACATGAAGAAGGTTCTCCCCAAATAATATCAGCACATCTCCTTCCCCACAAGAGGTGATCAAACATTGGGCCATTGTTGCACTCCATTCAAAGAGTGCTACAAACCCCTTCCCGCCCAGCTTTTGGTAAGGCAGACCATTGTTCCATACTGCTGCTGCCTGCATACAGACAAAGACTAAAACAGGAAAAACCAGCTTCCAGGGTTATTTACAAATGGGGCAGTGAGGCTGAGGCGGTCCTGCAGGACTGCTTTGAGACAACTGACTGGCAGATATTTGTGGATGTGTAACACGGGCGCCACTAAAGCGGTCGCGCCAAAACGTCACGCTAAAAAGAAAGATTCTTTAAAATACAAGGGGGAGCAGGCGAGTCAGATACCACGGGCACAGAGATGAAGCAGGTCTTATCAGAAACAGTTTATTACTAGGCCAGGGAGCACAAATAAAAACACCCTTAAAATGTATGGAATAAAATGTTATCTACTAAAACTAAATAAAACAATTCTAAAACCCATAAAACTACAATTTTCTACATTCATTAAAAACCCCCTGCTATAATTATGCCACATGTTCATTATGGGTCCATCAGCAGGCCGGGAATTCCTTCTTTAGAGCCGAGTCCACGCCAGCCTCGTCTTCGGCAGACAAGGAAGAGCCTCCCATCTTCTTGTCCTTCTGCTGGCCCATCACTTCCCAGCCCGGCTTGCATTCTGCACCCGAACCCATCATGCGACCACCGCCACAGCTCCCCTTGCGTCGGTGTCCTGTAAAATAACAAATAGGGGCCAGAACAACAGTCCCAGAAGCGGCCCTAACTCATGGCCATGGCGATCTTCTCCCCATCCAGCTGCACCCAGTAAACAGCAGTAGAGACCCTACTCACAAATGCAGGCAGAGGTAAACCTCTGCCCTGCTGCCAATCACACGCGTTGTCTCCTACTGTTGCCATTCCATGAGGTCAGGACTGGGTCACTGGGTCGCTGGGTCGCCGGGTCGCCGGGTCGCCGGGTCGTGCTGGCCATCTAGCACTAACCTTCCAGTCTGGGGCCTCTCTCCTTCAGCGCTCAGCTAGCCTGCTTTTAAAAGGTCTTTACACAGCTGATAGGCCACCTCTGGACACACCCATGCCTCAGCAGGTGGTCCCTATCAGCTAATTTGTCCCATGTGCAGCCAGTCCACAGTGGATAAAAACCATGTCACATAAAACCCTAAAAACCATGCAATAGAAACAGAATAAAACCATGCAAATAAAATGACACTCATTAAGAACCACTAAAAATCAGAATAAAAACAATATACAAGATAAATACAAATTTCCACTGTGTGACAGATGCAGCTGATGGCAACATCAATGAACTCACAGACTCTGTCATTGGATATATTGGAAAGTGCATGCATGATACCATCTCTAAAACCACCGTCTGCATATATCCAAATCAGAAACCCTGGGTAAATAAAGACGTTCGGGCCAAGCTAAAAGTGCGGACCTCTGCCTTTAACTCCGGGGATGCTGATGCATACAAAGCAGCCAGGTATGACCTCCGAAAGTCCATAAAAAAGGCCAGAAAGGGCTACAGGGACAAAATGGAGTCCAGCTACCACAGCTTTGACACCAGGCGACTGTGGAATGGACTACGCTAGGGCTGGGTATCGTCACTGATTTCTAGAATCGATTCAATTCCGATTCACAAGGTCCCGAATTGATTCGATCCACAATTCGATTTCATTCGATTTGATTCCATTCAATTCGATTTGAATCTGGGAAATTTTGACAGTCAGAAATATTATAATTCAGATCAGTACATTTACATATTTTTGTATCAATAAAAAGGAAGCTGACACACGCAAGACTTTATCAAAGGTGTGAGCGTCACAGCAGATGCCTTTGTGTCAAAGTAGCTGAAGATAAAACACAGAAAAACATGAAGGTGATTTTCCTGGCCTAGATTTTATAAAATTATTCTGAAGAACATCAAAAACGAAAGAAAACCATTAATCAACATATGAAGGTTACCTCTGAAGTTATAGGGGGAGTTTTTTGATACACGGTAAAGTGTTTTGCATAATTTTAAAAAGTTTGAATTGGTTCAGTTTTGAATGGCAGAAATTAGGTTTTCTTTTAGGAAGAATGTAAAAGGGAAAAAAAACAATAGTGGCCGACAGCGCTGTAAACAACAGTAGACTTGTACGTAACAAGCAAGTGAATAATGCAGAAAACAGATTTTTAGATGGGAAACTGTTGTTGAAGCACGGGGGGGGGGGGGGGGGGGGGGGCTGTGCATCGTGGTGGAAGTAAAACAGTAACAATCAGAGTGAATTCATGACGATGTTTATGTGACGCGTAGTTTGGATCTTCTTTTGCTGCTGGTTCGGTCAATATTGTTTGGACAGAGATCAAACTAACAGCTTTAGAATCAGCGCATAAAGGGCGTGAACACAAAGCGCCGACCCGCCGACAGATCAGAATCAGCGAGCTGTCGGCTTTCAGCCCCGAACGTTAGAAAGGCGACATCTCACTGATTCTGATCTGCTGTGTGTTTAAGTCTTTGTGCAGAATCCGTGTTCCTGCTTTCATTTACTGTCATAGCTGTTTGGTGGTTGTTGAAATTTTGTGCGATTTCACCTGAGATTCTGGCATTTCGGGCAAAATCAATTCATATTAAAAACTCGATTCAGGATTTTAATGAATGGATTTGACGTTATCCAAGCCAGAATCAATTTTAATCAATAAATCGATTATAAAAACCCACCCCTAGACTACGCTGCATCACTGACTACAACAAGGACAACACAGTCAGTGTTCAGCCCACTGCATCTCTCGCAGACGAGCTTAACAACTTCTATGCTCGTTTTGACGCAGAGAGCAGATCCTCTACAAAGGTCAATCCTCACAAAGCTCCACGACCGGACGGCATCCCACGGTGTGGGCAGACGAGCTGGGAGAGGTGTTCACCAACATCTTCAACCTCTCCCTCAGGCAGTCAGTGGTCCCCACGTCCCTCAAAGCATCCACCATCATTCCCGTTCCCAAAAAATCAGTGGTCTCCTGTCTGAATGACTACCGTCCTGTTGCACTGACATCCGTCATCATGAAGTGCCTGGAGCGGCTGGTCAAAGGTCACATCTGCTCCACCCTCCCTGACACACTGGACCCTCTTCAGTTTGCCTATCGGACAAACAGAGCGACAGAGGATGCCATCGCCCTGGCAACACACACCACCCTCACTCACCTGGAAAAAGGGAATACATATGCAAGGATGCTCTTCATCGACTACAGCTCGGCATTTAACACCATCATCCCCTCAAAACTTGACACGAAGTTCATCGACCTTGGGCTGGGAATCTGCAGATGGATTTTAAACTTCCTCACAAACAGGCCCCCGGTGGTGAGGGTTGGTAAGCACACCTCCTCATCACTCATCCTAAACACAGGTACGCCACAGGGTTGTGTGCTTAGCCCCCTCCTATATTCCCTGTTCACACACGACTGTGTTGCTAAACATGAGTCCAACATCATCATCAAGTTTGCGGATGACACAACCATCATAGGCCTCATCACAGACAACGACGAGACGGCCTATAGAGAGGAGGTGATGGCACTGTACGAGTGGTGCCTGGAAAATAACCTGACTCTCAACATCAGCAAAACTAGAGAAATGATAGTGGACTACCGGAAACGAATAGTTAGAGAACACAAGCCCATCCACATTAACGGTGCCAAGGTCGAAAAGATCAGCAGCTTCAAATTCCTTGGAGTCAACATCACTGAGGGCTTCTCCTGGACCCTTCACACAGACACTGCTATCAGGAAAGCTCGCCAGCGGCTTTACTTCCTGAGGAGGCTGAGGAAGTTTGGCATGAACGCCAGCATCATCTCAAATTTCTACAGGTGTGCAATCGAGAGCTTGCTGACGAGCTGCATTACAGTTTGGTACGGAAGCTGCTCTGATAGCAGCCGTAAATCACTACAGAGGGTGGTGAAGGCAGCAGAGCACATCACTGGCACGAGGCTTCCTGCCATTCAGGACATTTATCTCCAGCGATGCCTCCATAAAGCACACAGCATCATCAAGGACCACAGCCACCCAGCACATCAGCTCTTCTCCTTGTTACCATCTGGCAGACGTTACAGGAGTCTGTCTGCTCGGACTACAAGACTTAAAAACAGTTTTTACCACCAAGCCATACGACACCTCAACCACAACACTTAAACACACAGCACAGTCCACAGGACGCACTCAGAAGCTACCATGCAGCTTCACAAGTACTCTGTTTAATCTGCACTGCAAGGGCGTCGATTTGGCATGGACGGAAGGGACATGTCCCCACCAATATCCAGCGATTATTGAATTGTCCCCACCAATAATTTGATCTCCTCGAGTAAAGAAAAACAAACCCGATAGAAAGAAAAAAACGATCTGTCAACGTCTCATTCACCCAGCGGTGCAGAAAGAGTTAAATTACGTTCTCTACTGTAGTCCTACCTCATGTGACAAATATGGCCAATGTGATTGGCTGTGCCTTTCAGCGAGCTCTGTTTAGTTTTAGCAGCGGCAATCCTGCGCTGCGAGGACCTGCAAGGAGGAGAGGAGGATGGCAGCAAAAAGGAAAAACCTGGATATAAGAAAGTATTTTTCAAAGAAAGCTGGAAGTCACTTAAAGTCAAGTTCACTCATAAAATGTGTCCGTCATAATAACGTTACAGGCAATACCAGGCCATACAGGCCAACCCTCCCGATGTTTCCGGGAGAATCCCGAATTTCAGTGCCCCTCCCGAAAATCTCCCGGAGCCACCATTCTCCACAATTTCTCCCGATTTTCCACCCGGACAACAAAATTGAAAAACCATATCCTAGATTGGCCCAGCCAATTCCAGTTTCCAACAATAGCTGCTACTACTGCAGCTACTTAGTATTAATATTACTCTTATTACTCTTTCTGGGTTGCGAAATAAACTTTTAACATATTTTCAGGCGAGAATGTAGCTGTGTAAACTTCAAATAACTTAAACATGTTATTGTTTGGCCTTTTTCAGTGTTTTATTTGTTCGTGAGTAAATCGGTTTGGCTGAGATGAAATTTATTAGATTAGATTAAATAAAACTTTAATAATCCCTCGGGAGGGTTCCTCCGGGGTTTTTACACGGCTGAATAAATGTCAAACAGAAAACTGATTAAACAGAAGTGTGAGATGGTCGAGAATCTACGCAAGCGTCCAGTTATATTTTATTTTATTTAGACAGCAAGGAGCAGACGGCAGAGGTGACGTAATTAAGAAGGCTAGACCCCCTAATTTCACAGTCGCTCATTTCCGATCTACCCGGCTTTCGGAGGACCCGGCCCACTTAGACCGCAAAGGCCGGGTCCCCAGGTGGACGCACCCTCTGAATTTGGACACCGGTGACATTAAACTTATTTTTCCCGATAAGTAAACACTGTAAAAACCCCTTTGAATGTCTCCCTAATTCTGAGGTCTCAAGGTTGGCAAGTATGTGCTTTGGCCCACATCAGTCTAAAACTGTATGTAACCATGAAAAAAGTGTTGCCATGTCCATCAGGACAGTATAGTATAGACAGTAGTATAGACTCCTTCACATAGTGGACATTGAGTTGTTGTGTGGGGCACCAGTAGTCCATGTCTGTTGCTGTAACAGTAGTTCATGTTTAGAATAAAAAGTCCCAGCTCACTGATTTGATCGGGACAATAGTGCCTAAAATGTTGCATAATTTTGCTGAGAGATCTTTTACTTTGTGGTAATCTTAGATGAGTAGTTAAAAACCACCAGGTCATTCAGTGTTCCCTTAGTGCTAATGTGTAAGAGATGTTGGTGTACTATAACTGAAGTAATGTTGTTAAGTCCTCAAAAGTCATATTCTTTAATTGTCATGACTGTATTTGAAGCTTTTTTTTTATTTTTGTATGATACCTGATTTATATGGAATATGGCTGAAGTAAACTAAACTCTAAAATCAGTCATTTTTTTAATAGTAATTTAACATTATATAATTCACATATAAAACTATGAATCGTAATTTTAAATGGTTTAAAAGCATGTAGAATAGCATATGTAGGCAAGTATATTTCTCCTTCTTTTTTTATCAAGAAGGAAAGACAAAAAGGAAAAAAAAAAAAGAAACAGCGCAGGGTTTGGTGGTTGAATCATCCGTCCCCACCAATGCCAAAACCAAATCTACGCCCTTGCTGCACTGGTCATTCCACTTTATTGTTATTGATATTTATATTTAAAAAGTGCAATTGTTGCAAACTTGGACAAATGACACTTTCAGGCGTGCATGAGTTCAGAATCGTTCTCTTTACTTGCTCATTTGCAACTGTAAATACATTGGTATTTTCCTACCAATGTTCATATTACAATATTCTGCACACTCGCATGCTCCTCCAACTAGTATTGTTGTGCATGGAGACTACCCTCTCGATCCCCTTATTAATCATTTGTGATGTGTAACCTGCAGTCAGCTGAGACTGAAGAAGTCACTTGGATGAGTGATGAAACGTTTCTCCCACAAAACACTACGTCCAGATGAACAGATTCAACTTTTGGAGATTTGCTTTCCTGGATGATTGAGAATGCATCAAGACGTAACAATGATAAGAATGCATGAAATTATGGAGGGGGGGGGGCAATATCTATTACAATACTTCCATCTGTGTCCACCTATTACATGAGTCCCACACAATGCTGTAATTTTCTGCTGCTCATTCCTGTGCAATGTCCCATCTACACCCCCCCCCCACGTCATATTTGTTTTCAAGATTTTCTTATTTAATCACTAGTGTACATATATTTATATTTATAGATACATATATATTTAGTCATCTTTTCTCTTTTACCACGTCTCTAATATTTTGCTCTTTACTATTTTTCTATTTATTTATTTTATTATATTTTCTTCTACTGTATCATGCTGCTGAGTGACTGCTGCTCGTCAAACACATTTCATTACAATGTTGACCCTTTGCTAACTTGCATATGACAAATAAAAAAAGCTGAAACTGAAAGATTTCAAGTCTCAGGAGGTTAAAAATAAGACTGCATTAAACCATTTCAAAACTTCATATCTTTATATCTTTAATGCGACCTTTAACCTCTACGATTCACCTGAAAAAAAAACAAACAAACCTGTTATGGAAAAAGATGGTTGCACAGTTACTTTGTTGAAGCACGTTTTAATCACAGTATTCTTGGGCACAAGTCTATCAGCACATCTTGACTCTGCAATATTTGCCCACAGTCAGATTATGAGGGCATCTGTTGTTCACAGCTGTTTTCAGGTCACTCCACAGATTTAGATTTAGGTCTGGATTGTCTCATTAAATTAAAAGGTGGTTCAACAAAGTATTAGTTTAAGGGTGGCCATACCAAGCTTTGTTGTAAAAGTTTTGTTCGTTTTTCACTTAAATTTTACAGGTTATAGGTTTCATCAAAGATTGGAAGAGTTTTGAAATCATTTATTGTGGTCTCATTTTTTTATTATGACAAAAACCTTTTCATCTTCATAGCACACAGTTCATACTGTAACATAAAGCAAAGCCTCAGTTTCTGGCTGTAAAAGTGAATCTTGATATAGACAAAGAAGAGCAGCTGTACCTTTAGTCTTTGATTTATTCTTCCTGTCTTTGATGATGATTGGTCCATAACTGATGTCTTCAGTTCTCACTGTTGCGTAGACTTCAGCTGGATCACTGTCTGCACAATAAAACACACAGAGAACATTTCAGGTCACAGCAGAGCAGATCATATGTAAACTGCTGCTAATGCTGCAGTAATATTTGTTGATGTTTTCTCCAAGGATTAAGATTTTTTTTTAATAGTTTAAAATAATTACAACCAATCAATCAATCAAGGCTTTATTCGCCACATGCAGGTATGCCCTGCAGTGAAATAGGTAGCGTTACAGAAAAAAACACTGAAATATACAATGGGAAAGTACAAGAGGAGAAAAAGAGACCTCTACTCATCCCCAACATCCTAGATGTGTAGGGGAGGGACAGAAAATATCTGAACGTGCAATCATGACAAGGTTTACAATTTTAAACACAACAATGACTTTTATCACAATCAGTCTTAACAGTCTCCATGGAAAACTGTTTTATCACTCATCCAAGTGACTTCCTCAGTGTCACGGATGAGCGATGAATGTATCTCCCACTGAAAACCATTGTGCCCAGTAGGGCTGGGCCATATCATAACATTCACGGTAATACCGGTATAATGTTAAGCAATGAAAAGATAATGAAATATAACGATATAAATAAATAGATGCACAGTGCCTTTGTTTTCATACACATATGGCGGAAAAAGCATGGCGCGACGGAGAATAAGTAGGGCGAAAGCCGATCATTGAATGAAACGGATGAACCAGAATTGGTTTATAAAAAGGTGCAAATTCAGTCGCGTGGAACTGGTTTAGCTTTTGTCCGTCAGATACACAACAAAGCATTATTTTTGGTGGAACATGCAAGTGGGTCATCGTTATTACCGTGTCTTTTGGAAAATAAGGCAAACTTAAAACCCTTTGATTTTCTGAACAATCGACAGTGCGCCTTATAATCCGGTGCGCCTTATGTATGAATTCTGGTTGTGCTTACTGACCTTGATCCAATTCTATGTGGTACACGGGGCTCAAAAATCTGTTAAAAATGTTTTTGTACCACTTTGGAAAACGATGAAGCCGAACCACTTGATGGTTTGTTGGAGAATTATGGCAACCGTAGTCAGGAGCCTCATGGAGTGATACTCACTGTGCTTCAACATAATATTACCGTATTGTGTGTATAACCTATTTTTAAGTTTTGTGGATATTATACATGGTTATGCTCAGGATATGTCGGCCCATTTCCACTGGAAATGCCTTTTGGTTAAACTTTGCACATAAAAAACAGCTGCTTGTTTAAGTGTAAATACATTGATTTTTTGTTGTTGCACTTATAAAGTTGTGGAGTTGTAAAGTATTTTGTCTAGTGTCAGTTATGTCATCAGTTATATCGTTATCGCAAATTTTCAAATATATATTGTGATAAATATTGTTGGCCATAATGCCCTGCCCCAGTGTCCAGTTAAAGTCAATTGAGTTTTTTAAGGACAGTTAGATGCTGTGTTCATGAGGACGATGGGTTTTCATTTGCTGTATTGTATTATTATTGTAATGTCCTCCATACAAATATTCTACTACTGAAGAATTATATCTGTTTTTTAAAAGAAAAATGTAAATAATTAATTAATAAATAATAATAAAAAAATGTAATAATTAATAAAATTGAAATGTTGACCATGTCAGTGTTTGCTGGTTGCTTCCTGGGTGACTAAGAAAAAAAAAGAGCTAAAAGTCTTCAGTCTCAAACACAAACATCCTGCACTGAAGCTTCTCTGTGGTTTAAAGACACTGAATGATGCTCCGGCTGTTTTTAGGTTGAAGTTGTATTTTAATCTTTAACCTTTGTTTTCTTGAGCGAACACCGTTGTGTTTCAATTAACCACAACCAAACTGGAACAAGTCAAATTTTCTATTTGAAACCTTTGTGAAACCCACAGAACCACAGGAGGAAAACATCTGAGACCAAACATTTATTAATCCTGCAGAGAAACTGCTGTGGGAACAACAGCCAACAAACATCAAGTGAAGAACTGACTTCTAGTAAGTAGTTCTGGGTCATCAGAGTTTAATTCAGTGATAAAAAGACATAAAACATATAAAAATCTTGAACATGTGGATGTCCTCTGGCCTGAGGTACTGGGGGGACCAGTTAGGGACCAGCAGCTGGACGTCAGTGGTTGGACTGGTGGACTACTTCAGTGAAGAGTAGATGACGTCTGGCTCTGGTTTAAAGTCTGAACACAAACACACACAGTTCAAACAACAGGAAACATGATTACAAGCTTTGTAGTTCAATCAAGACCTCCAATCTCCACCTTTTTGCATCACACACAGTCCCAGTTCAGACTTTACTGGGAACCAGCTCAGATACAAATCACAGAGCTTCTATAAATGCTCTAAGTCTCTTCCTGTCCTCCTGCTCTGCTCTGTGCATCTTGATGTGTCTTATCCTCCAAAAGTCTCATCTTGAGCTCTGAGTCATGGTGTGGTTAGCTTAGCTTAGCATGATGTCTGTAAACAGGGTGAGCAGCTAGCTTGTCTCTGTCCACAGTCACAGATAAAGAGCAGCTGTACCTGGGCCTCCTTGTTCTGATGGTTGTTTGTCCATAACTGATGTCTTCAGTTCTCACTGCTGAGTAGACCACAGCTGAATCAGTCTCTGTGCAATAAACACATTAAAATTACTGCAGGTACAACTGCAACAGGACTGTGATATTATTAGGTCATCTTTTCAGTTTTTTTTGTCTGCTGTGAGCACAAAGAACCGGGTTTAGTTTCAGAGAAAAAGTCAGGTGGACGAGCACAAAGCTGCATCTTCTTCCAGTGCACACTGACAGTCTTCAGCACAGAGCTCAAAGCAAACATGTTCTCACAGCATGAAGACGATTATTAACCAAACCAGAACACACTGCAGTGAGAAGCTCATCAGCTTCACACTAACTCCAGTCTAAAGGAAGCTGCTGTGGTTTTACCTGCAGAAACAGTATAATAAAAATATTGAAAGAGTGAAAACACAGAGTTCAGGATTGTTGCTCTGTTCACCCTTTTTTATGTCTCATAGTAACAAATTCCAACACCTTGTGTATGAAAACCAGACGACACACATCTGGGCCTCATCTGAGTTATTTTTGTCATTTATCGCTCAGCGAGAGCCAAAGGTATAAAACTTTGTAAAAATGAACTAAAGTTTTTCAAACAGCGCAGAGACGTCAGTGAGAGTTGTTGGTTTAATAAATATATGAAATACAGGAGCAAGTGACCCACAAGAGAGCTGTGAGTGTCCATCATCAGGATAAAGGTTTAATATTTCAGAATGTCATCAGAGGCAGAGCCAGACATTTTATACACCTGGGACTAAAGCCCTAAAGGGTAATACGCATGTGGGATGGGGTGTGTGTGTGTGTGTGTTAGAAATGACGGAAAGATTTATTAGGCTCTGTTTTGACTTTTGTTCTAAAAAAACAACAACTTACTATCGGAAAAAATATATATCACATATGCAGGACATCTTAAACTAGTTTTTGAATTAAGCAGCAAGGGAGAACAAAGTCGGGCTGTATCAAGACACGAGGACTGAACCCCAATTCAACCAGACCCAGAACTGATCCGGAATTTAAAAAAAAGACTACAACAGTTCAAAATCAGGACTTCTTTAGGACTTAACCAAGACAGAACCAGAATA
Organism: Oreochromis niloticus; assembly: GCF_001858045.2. Classification (NCBI taxonomy): domain Eukaryota; kingdom Metazoa; phylum Chordata; class Actinopteri; order Cichliformes; family Cichlidae; genus Oreochromis; species Oreochromis niloticus. The sequence continues at coordinate 177,219 of NW_020327543.1, forward strand.
ACTATTTAGCCTTGTTGTGCAAATAAGCCTGCATAACTTAATAAATATAGAATTTGAAAAATAAACCTAAAAAGTTACACTAGGTACAAGATACATGTTCTGATTAGTTTTGGTAAACAACCATTTGACTAACATGTCTGTCTCACCTGCTCTTGTTCCATCTCTGTTCTGTCCTCATTCACCTCTCTCTCCCTCTTTGTGCTGACAATCAAGCCAAACACCAACATCATATATTTACATATTCACATACTCTTGAGATCAAAACACAAACACTTTTTAATGGTAAAACATCAAATCAGACAAAATGTTTATTTTTTAGATTGATATATATATTAACAAAAATTGTTAACTTTAAGAGTAAAGAGAGAAACTTTCTGTATTTCTTCATTGTAAATGGCACCAAATTGTATTCAAACTGAGCCACACTTATGGATCTCCACAATTCTTTTCCTGGTGTTTTGGTTGACATCTCTTGATTGTCCCATGTCAAAGAAACAGGCTCTGTGTTTTGCCTTATATGCATCCACAGGTGTGCCACCAATTTACTCACATGGACTCTACTAACCAATCAGAAACTTCTTCAGCTCAGAATGGAATCGTCTGGAGTTTTCTTATTAATTAACAATAAACTTAGTGTACATGTACTCCTAAATTTGATGAAAGTGATAATAAATAGACAGCTCTGTCTCTCTCTTTATTCTGACATTTAACTAATTCAAAAGATATTTAAATATTTATTTATCCAAAACAAAAAAGTTTGTGATAAATATTGCGGCTCAAGAGTTGTGTGTTCGTCTTGTAATTGGAAGGCTGCCGGTTTGAGCCCCGGCTCGGACAGTCTCGGTCGTTGTGTCCTTGGGCAAGACACTTCACCTACTGCCTACTGGTGATGGTCAGAGGTGCCGATGGCGCGATATGGCAGCCTCGCTTCTGTCAGTCTGCCGCAGGGCAGCTGAGGCTACAACTGTAGCTGAAGTGTTTTATTTCTGTCAGAAACAGGATGCTGGACGCCTGCAGAGCTGTTAGCTTCAGTTAACCACAGACCACAAACACACAGTCCAGCTCACAGTGAACAACACTCAGTAAGGACAGAGTTAAACACACATGATATTCACACAGTCAGAAACAGTCTTCATGAACATGTTTCTTGTTTTAGCCATTATCCTAAATCTAAGTAAATTATTTGAAGGGTCAAAGGTCAGAGGAAATGTCCTCATCATCCAAACTCATGAAAACTGTCACTCCGACTTTAAATTAATGTTTCTTCACCAAAGTCCTGACAGAAGAAAATCTAACCACTCAGCAGCCATGTTGGTGACACATGTGGGCAGATGTTTGGGCAGTTACTTTGAAGCCTGCATTTAAAAGCTGATGAATAAAATGCAAACACAGAGGCTTCAAAATGACGAATCTCAAACCATCAGGTGGTGTCACAGTGCCTACACCTGTCTTTTGCTTAGATTTGATGGAGCAAACATCATAGTGATAAATACATTTACTGCATCTGTACTACAACAAAAAGCAGCTGAAACTGTTGTGAACTTCAACATGAGTCACAATCATGTTTCACTGTTTCAGAGGTGTTGATTGGTTCTTTGGGACCTTTACCTCATGGAGAAAACACTGAAGTCATTCAGAGAGAGAAGTGTGCACTGAACAAGCAAAGAAACTGAAACAGCAGCAGAAGAAAAAGAAGATTATCTACAGAACATCTGGACTCGAGTGAGAAAATAAAAATAAAACATGAAGATTTGACATCAAAGTTGATGTGAACACAGTGTAGCTGAAAAGAAGAGACAAGAAAAAGGAAGCAGCTGGAAGAAAAGCAAGACAAATAAGAAAGAAACTCTACCTGTTGTTTCTCTTCTTTCCTCTTGTTTACCTGCTGAAATAAACCAAAGTACCGTAATTGTCGGGCTATAAGCCGCTACTTTTTGCACAAGCTTTGAACCCTGCGGCTTTTAGTCAGGTGCGGCTTTTCTAAGGATTGTCCATGATTTTTGTGACATCGTAAGACGATTTGTTTTGTTTGTTCCGCTGTTCTACGGCACTACGTTGCCTGGCGGAAGGATCGGGGTTCAAGAGTGGTATGTTGGTCATATGTCCGTCCGACAGGCAACATAGTGCCGTACGAAGTAGCGCGAAAAACAAACTTCAAAGTAGCGCTACGCGTTCAGTGGGAGGCGTGGATGATGAGCGGCGATAAACTTGCGAAAAGCAAGTTATGCCCAACTCCACCAGTGGATTCTGACAGCGTGGAAAAGTGTGAAAACATCCACGATCACCAACGGATTTCGAAGGGCTGGACTGCTGCATGATGGAGAGGAGGACACCACCACGGCCCTTCTGAGGGTGTTCGACTCAGACACTGACAACGAGGATTTCTTTGGTTTTGAAAGTGACAACAAAGTAGAGAAGCGGAGAGTGGATGACGAAGCCATCCTGAGCCTGTTCGTATCCGACACTGGAGAAGAGGACTTTGGTGGTTTTAGTGCGCAGGAAGATGGTGGTGAATGACTGACCTAAAAGGTTGGCTGAATCTATTTTTCTGGTGCGCTGTAGGTTATTGTTATGTACTACATTTGTTACTCATTTATGAAGCACAGTACATGTTTCGTACTTGTAATTACCAGTACTTGTACATATACCTAAAAAGTTATGCAAATATGTACCCGTAACTTGTTTTTCAAAATATTAATAAAAGAGATGTGTCTCCAAACAGCCATCTCTTTCCTGACAATTCCCTTTGTGCATATTCTCTTACATATGATAAATCAACATTGAAACACCTGCGGCTTTTAGTCAGGTGCGGCTAATGTATGTACAAAACAGGATTTTCCCCTGATTTTAGCTTGTGCGGCTAATATTCAGGTGCGCTTTGTAGTCCGGGAAATACGGTAAACAAACATCATCATTTTAATATCATTTAAGAATCTAAAAGGACCAAATGATGACACGTTTACAGAATCAATAAACAATATCACAAATATGTACAAACCTGCAAGTTTCCCGTGAACACATCATCTCACCAGCAGAACCAGTAACACCAGTAGAACCACAACACAGACTGATCCAACAGACAACACAGAGAGAACAGGAGCAGAGATGGATGTAGGTGGAGGTGTGGTGGTGTGTTTGTCTAAAATAAAGCAAACACTGTCATTAAGTTGTCGTCACATTGTGAATGTTGAAAGCTGCAGAAACACAGACAGGTGAGTGTGTCACCTGTGACAGTGATCCAGCTGGATGGAGACTCTCCATGACCGCTGATGTCACACTTGTAGAGGCCTTCATCAGACCTGGAAACATGCTGGATGGTCATGTGACCTGTAGGCTGCTTCCTGATGAGGGAGCCATCTTTATAGAAAGCAGCTGGGAGGTTGGAGGGAGTGGTCTTTGGCTGTGTCCGAATTCAGGGGAAGGATGCTTAAAATGCCATATTTGGAGGCAATGACGTCACAGCGACGCGACGAGGACTGTCCGAATTCAAAGAGCACTCAAAATGTGGCGACAAATGTGTCCTACTTTTCCGCGAATTTGAGGGTTAGTTGTGTCCGAATTCAGGGGAAGGATGCGCCAATGCCATATTTGGAGGCAATGACGTCACGGCGACCCGACGAAGGCTGTCTGAATTCAAAGAGCACTCAAAATGTGGCGACAAATGCGTCCTACTTTGCCCTGAATTCTAAGGATGGTCTGATGTATCCTTCATGTCCTACTATATCCCAGGATTCATTGCGGGTCATAGAGGAGATTTGTTTCTGATAACGATGGTGGTCGAAGCAGGAGAGGAAAACACTTTCATATGTAAGTATATGAAAATCTGGTTGTACAAAAGTTAAATTGTTATATCGGTCGTTTTGTTAAGCTTTGGGCATCTGCATAGACATGTTTCTTTTCTTTAAAATAACCGTAAACCAGCTTGTATCGGGGGTCCCGCGATTTTTCATGTATTGCCGCTTACATACAGCTAATTTTGATTTTTTCGAATTGGTGATATGTTGTGGGAAACAAAGACCAAACGGCTTAATTTATTAAAACGAGGAGAAAACGATCACCTCTTCACTGGGGTGAAGAATTGGGCCGCTACGGCGTGGAGGTACAAGAATAAATCAATGTACACATCATATTCATATGAGTACGGTCCTATTAGCCCTCATGCTCTACAGCAGCGGTCCCCAGCCTTTTTGCGCCACAGACCGGTTTATGTCAGACACGGAGCGGCCTTTAAGGTATCGCGGATAAATACAACCACATAAAATGATCCGACCAAGACAAAAACTGTGGTATTTTGTAAATATAATAATAAACGTGAATGTACTGTGTAACTGTGTAACTTTATTAGAAGCGTCCTCCTGAAAATGCGCCAATATTGACAGTAACATCCTCCTCTCTGCCACTTAATGCTCTCTGGTCGCTATGGTAACGTGTAAATATTTCTTTCAAAATAAGACACACAACTACAACAAGGGAAAGACTCAGGGAAACCGAGTTAACGATAAAACCCCTGAAAACCATAAATTTCACACCGGAGCCTCAACTCTCGTGGCCCGGTACCAAACGACTCACGGACCGCTGCTGTACAGAACCTGTGATGTCCAGACGGTATTCCTCTGGTGTTCTGCTGTGAAAACCTTTGGGCTTAGGGATTAACATAGTTGCCATGGTGTCCTTTCTTCTCTTATTTGTTGTGTGTGATCAGGACAATTCTGGAGAGGATGGGCCTGCAGGGGAAAGTCACCCCCTTGCAGGCCAGAAGACATGAGATAACTTTAAAGAATACAAAGTACGTATGTGTGTTATCAAGAAGATAATTCTCAAGAACACAAGTTAATAAATGTGCAATTACTAAGAGTTGTTGTGGTGTTTTTATTTGCCTGCTGTCATTTTTGATTTCCTCTGCCTTTAGGATTGCAAGTATCCAGGCTCAGGAGAGGGGGTCAGTGGGAAGCCCACTGCTGCTACTTGGCCCTGGTTTGCCCTCATGGATGAGGTGATAGGACAGATGCCTTCCATTAAGCCTCCTGTCCTAATTTCCTCTCTCCCTGAGGACACTCCAGGGCCAAGCACAGCAGTGGGTGACCAAAACGACAGCGATGACGAAGCGGCTCAGCCACCCACGACAGGGAGAAAGAGGAAAAGAGACGGGGATGATGAGCTGCTAGACCTCATCAGAGAGGACATGAGGCAGCAAAGAGAGGCTGAGGAGAGGAGAGCAGGGAGAGGACGGACAGACTGTTTTCACTTCTTGAAAGATTAGTTCCCAAATGAGTTATGTATTGAGAAATTTATTTATTTGAATATATTTGTTACATTGTTATATGTGTTGCATTAGTTTAAAGGTTTTATGTTATTAATAAATTGATTCAAACAAACAGTAATTGTCACTGAACTCAATTTTTTATTTACAGGCATTTGTAACACGTATAAACATAACGCTAACTTTGAACAATATTACTTGGATATTTATTTGATAGCAATAAAGTAAATAACAATAACAATTAAACAAGAATATTTCAAATACACAGTATGTAAAGATGGAAAAACAATATTTTCAGTTGTTCACACAGCATTAACCTGAGTGACCTGTTCCTGGACCGTTTCTTTAACAACTGTAATAGATTACAGGAAGTCTCTGGCAGTGTTGCTGAATCTGCCCGAGCAAGATCAGACATGGATGAGCTGCAACTGAGACCTGTGGTTTGTCTTTTCTGGTGGGCGAGTGGAGAATCACACAGGGTGGTCTGCAAAGAGAGCTTCAGGATGCTTCCTCCCACTGTCCACTGCATCGTCCATCCACAGGGTTTGCAGGGCTGGCTCACTCATGGCTGCCACACCACTAAGATGTTTACAGAGATATGCAAGCAGGAGATGGTGGATGCTATATTATTAGTATAATACTTGTAACTCTGTAGCAGACAACAGTTTGATAAAGTGCTATGTAAAAAAACAAACAAACAAAAGATTAGATTCTATACGTTTCAAAGATATTTAGTTTATATATTTTATATGATACAGTACATGTGTGAGAATGACCGATGTTGTGGCAAAAAATGATCGTCTGCCAAAAACTGATTTCCATTTTTTGCCCTAAACTGATTGCTTGTATTTAACCTGCCATGAATAACTTGTTGGTCTATAATATGTGAAACATGTCAAATGTGTCCCTCATTAATGATATCAAGTCACCTGCCACCAGCAACATTCCTGTAACAAGGTAGAAGCTGCAATCAGTTTTTGGCAGTGACCTTTATATATCCTTTATTTATCCAGTTAAAAAAAAATCTTATTGACATTAGAAATTTATTTTTAGGAGAAATCTGGCCAAGAGGACAGCAGACAGCGCAACAAATATATCAATTGTACCTACATTATAACCAGAGTTATAAAGATACTTGAACAACAGGTAATTATTGTATATATAAAACCCCTTAGTAAACCATGTTCACCGAAGTCTATTTACCAATATACATGAAGATGTTTCACATATTACACTCGGAAACATTGGAAATCAGTTTTGGCAGGCGAACACTTTTTTGGCACAACGCCGGCAATATTTCAATTATCCGTGTAATTAGCTAAGTAATTCCTAAATGCGTGTAGATTAAAGGAAATTATTTTACCTGGATATGATTGTCTCTGATGAGCCTAAGGTACAAAACGTGCGGGCGGCGACGATAAGGTTTTTCTAGCTCCTTGAGAAATAAAATTGTCCAAACAACGGAGCGACATTTCTGGGTCCATTTTAAAGTTTTCGCGCTGTGGCGCTAGCGTCCGGAAAAACACGCAAGTAAGGGCGGAGTTGAAGGCTAGGAGGCTGTCCACAGCCCATCTGTTATGTTGGATACTCATTGTTTGTTCAATAAAGTTTCTATGGAGAAAAAAAGGGGGCTGTCCAGGCCTTCTCACTTCCTGACTACCCGTCCGTCTAAGGACACTACCTTGTGACGTAGGTAGGTAGTGTCCTTATGAGCATCCTTCCCCTGAATTCGGACACAGCCTTTGTTTTACAGAGCAGAGTGACGTCATCTCCCTCCATCACAGGGAGGACAGGACTCTGCAGGATCACTGATCCACCTCAACACAGAGACAAACTACAGCATTTCATCCATTTACACACAGCTTCATCAACACTAACTCCACACACTCAGCTTACCAGTGACTGTCAGGTTAACCATGTTACTGATGGGACCCTCTCTGGACTCACACCAGTAAACTCCACCATCCTGTAGGTACATGTACCTGATCTTACAGGAAGAACCAGCTGGTTCTCCCCCCCCCCCCCCCCCAATCTCCACACTGAGTCCTCTGTTCTTTGCTTGTGTTTCTCCTCAGAGTCCATCCAGCAGAGCTGTCGTCCTCCTCACAGCTCAGAGACACAAAGCCTCCTTCAAAGAACTGAGAGCTGCTGGGACTCACAGTCAGACGAGCTGTGAGCAGGGGCGGAGCGGGGGGGGGGGGGCGTGGCTTACTGGGCTTAAGCCCGGGTTGTTTTTTCAGAAGCCCGGGGTCTTTTGGAGTGTAATTTTTTCATAGTTGGATGCCTGTCTGACAACTGTATAAAACAAAAAACTACACACAATATTCGAAGCATGTAGTGCACACTGTGGGAATTTACGACTGTGCGTAAATCCCCCCTAATATTGGTATGATCCGAGCTCAGGCACTAAGCGACTGAGCGAGGGGGCGGGGCAGCTGCTGCCTGCGAGTGCGCTGAGAGAAACGGAGCCAGGCAGACAGAGGAGAGTTGAAGTTTGACCAGGTACCAAAGGAAATCATTCGTACCGTACAAATAATGTAAATATGACGGTTTATCATGAAAGATTGATATCAAACTGATCACTTGACCCATATTACATTACTTGCTCTTCAAGTGAATCAACAAATGGCGAAATGAAAAGCCGACAACAACAATGCTGTTTTTTTTTTTTTTTTTTGTTAGAGAGTCTTAGCTTACATGTATGTTTATTTCATATTTTCAGTTGTTACCCTCCACGGCTAAATAAATGGGTTTCAGTAATGTACTGATATACAAGAATGGACATAAGGAGCTTCTTTCAAAGAAAAAACTCTGGTAGATGTTATTTTATATATTATGCTTTGTATGTTGTTCAGTATATTTCTATGCAAAACAAGAGGAATTTCAATACACAGCAGTATATTCACAGTTTAAACCAGATATTTACATACACTTTATGGAAAACACAAGAACATTTTTTTACTGTACAACGTCAATTTAGAGTAAACTTGTTTTGTTTTGGATAAATAAATATTGAAATATCTTTTGAATTAGTTAAATGTCAGAATAAAGAGAGACAGAGCTGTCTATTTTTTATCACTTTCATCAAATGTAGGAGTACATATACACTAAGTTTATTGTTAATTAATAAGAAAACTCCAGACGATTCCATTCTGAGCTTAAGAAGCTTCTGATAGGTTAGTAGAGTCCATGTGAGTAAATTGGTGGCACACCTGTGGATGCATATAAGGCAAAACACAGAGCCTGTTTCTTTGACATGGGACAATCAAGAGATGTCAACCAAAACACCAGGAAAAGAATTGTGGAGATCCATAAGTGTGGCTGAATTTTGAATACAATTTGGTGCCATTTGCAATGAAGAAATACAGATAGTTTCTCTCTTTACTCTTAAAGTTAACAAATATGTTTTTTATATTTATCAATCTAAAAAATAAACATTTAGACTGATTTGATGTTACAATTAAAAAAGTGTTTGTGTTTTGATCTGAAGAGTTTGTAAATATCTGGTTTCAACTGTATATTTGATGATTGTCAGCACAAAGAGGGAGAGAGAGGAACAGAGAGGGGGAGAGAGGAGCAGAGGGGGGGAGAGGAGCAGAGGGGAGAGGAGCAGAGGGGGAGAGAGGAGCAGAGGGGGAGAGAGGAGCAGAGAGGGAGAGAGGAGCAGAGGGGTGAGAGAGGAGCAGAGAGGGGGAGAGAGGAGCAGAGGGGTGAGAGAGGAGCAGACAGGGGGAGAGAGGAGCAGAGGAGGAGAGAGGAGCAGAGGGGAGCAGAGGGGTGAGAGAGGAGCAGAGAGGGGGAGAGAGGAGCAGAGAGGGGGATGGAGAATGAGGACAGAACAGAGATGGAACAAGAGCAGGTGAGACACACATGTTAGTCAAATGGTTGTTTACCAAAAGTATCACCGTATCATAGGTACTCATGTATCTCGTACCTAGTGTTTCTTTTTAGGTTTGTTATTTTTCAAATTCTATATTTATTAAGTTATGCAGGATTGTTTGAACAACAAGGCTAAATAATTACATAAACTTTTCTGAATCTAAATAGTGGACTTTGGTAGAATTAAAAAAAATAAGTGTAGTGCAGGTCTATGATGATTTTTAGTGCTACTGTCATCTAGTTCTGATTCTGGTTCTGTCTTGATTAAGTCCTAAGTAGTCCTGATTTTGAACTGTTGTAGTCCTGTTTTAATTCTGGATCAGTTCTGGGTCTGGTTGAATTGGGGTTTAGTCCACGTGTTTTTCCCTATATGAAGTCAATCTGTTTTGAACAAAACTCAAAACAGAGCCAATTAATCTTTCAGTCATTTCTACCCCCACCCCCCCAAAGAAAAAAAAAAATCCCACATGCATACTACCCTTTAGGGCTAAGCCCCAGGTGTTTCAAATGTCTGGCTCCGCCTCTGGCTGTGAGGGTTAAAATGAAAAACTGATGATCTGTTAGACTTTACATTGTGAAACATGAACCCAATCAGGTCATATCAGTGAGCATTTATCAGGTTTAAACTGTGACAGAAGAAGGTTACTGACCTTGGTTTGTTGTGCAGCTCAGCAGTGAGATCAGAACTAAAGAGAAATGACACTCAGGCTGATTTGAGGTGAACATAAAGAACAACTCCACACAAACAGCTGACAAACACACAAACTCATCTCTTTGATATATCTGCTCATTTTCTGTTTGATGCCAGAAAAAAATGCAATAAAGTTTTACAAAAGACTAAAAGAAGAAGAAGAAGAAGAAAGAGCATCATTCATCCTTTTCATTCATGTTTCATCTTTTCTTGAGGAAAATGTGGAGTCCAGCTGTCAGTGGTTGAACTGTGACATGTTACTGATCAGCTGCAAGTTTTCTGTGGCAAGAAACAGATTTTAAAGAGTCTCTGCTCCTTCTTATTTAAAGAACTCTTTACACCATCATTATTGTTACTGTAGGTGCACTGGCAGCACTGTGGAGATATAGAGAAAAATGTGCACTAATTATAAATATTACTGTTACACTGTCCCACTGTGTTGCTATAATGAGTGAATGATTTGAGCTTTTCACTGCCTGCTGTGTTTCCTCGACTCCTGAGCAAAGATAAAGAGTCAGTTCAGACCTGCAGTTGGTCCTCGTGGTGTTTTGAACTTGAATTCAGCCTGATTTGTTTTTCATGTCTTCTCCTCCATCATCAGTTATCAGGAGAGCAGACAGTCAAAGTACAAGAATTCAAACAAACACAGAGATTCTACTTACAGAGCAGACACAGCACAGATGTTTCCTTCATCGTCCTTCTCACTCATTTGAGCTTTTTTTCATTTCTGTCACTGACACCAAGTAAAGCCCGCCCTCTTCCTCTGAGCACCAGCTTTCTATTGGTTCAAAGACAGAGGTGGGGAATAAATTCTAGAATAAGAAAAAAGTGATTAAAATGCCTCTAACATTTATCAATTCTCACAGATGAAAAGAAATAAAATTCAAATGTTCTCTGTTCTCAGTGATCTGTAGTTTGGTTGATGAACAAATCCATTTCCACGCTGTTGGAGCTTAGACAGTTTAGGTCATATTTAAGTATTTTGTTAAGATCTTTAATTTGAGTTTCTAGTTATAATCTTGATGGTTTTATGTTGCAATGTAAAATAATACGCTCCACAAATGTGTCCTGCTTTGTTAATCTATTGGCTTGTTGCAAAGTGTTGGTAGGTGTTGGAAGCAGGTGTGTGAAGCACGAGGGGTGATGAAAGGTTGAGCAAGTAAGCAGAACGTGGAGCAACAGTTTTATGATTGTTGTTTAGTTAGAACAGAACAGAAATGTAAACAGAGCGCTTGAGGCTTTTGTTTTGTACTTTTGGTTTGTATGGAGCAAATAAATGTTTTCTTTTTTAACATTTGCCTCGTTTTTGAGACATAAAAGTATACAAGCCATCTAAGAGAGGCACTAGTCAGAAACTTTACGTCCTGCAGAAGCGACAAATAAGGACTGAAGATTGCCCCTACACATGTAGTAGACGTCCCCCTCAGTGAGAGAGGCAGATATGAGCTGAAACACAGGAATCAAACCAGGGACGCTGCTGTTATGGAGCTGAACTGGAACCATTCAGACACTGAGGCCCTCTGAACACATTTTAATTACAGCTGTGCAGAGACACACTGACTGACTGGAACACTATGATTCACATTTTACATTAACACCATCCTCACACATGGTTTAAATATGGCCACTAGAGAGAGATGTTGGACTTTAAATGCTAACATACAAACAGATCATCAGTGATGCTTCCTCATTGTGATGACTCCTCCCACTCTGCTTTTTTCTTCCTTTCCTCTTTCTCATTTCCTACCTGGCACCCTTAAGCCTTGATTCCTCTCCTCAGCTCTCGTTTTCGGATTTTTCAGGATTTTCTAATTTCTCTAATTTGTCCCCTTGTCTCCTCTGTTTCCTGCCTTTGACCTGATTGCCTTTAATAAAAAAAAGTATAATATCTTGACATCCTAATAAGCCCCACGCCCCTGGTACCGGGGGCAAAAAGGAGGAGATCACGTTTAATCGGTTATAACACGGGATGAGAAATTTAAGTCCAGACATGTGTGGTATCCACAGAAACCTCAGAATCTCAGCTAAAATGCTATATAAACCATTTCTACAACCACCAAACACACCGAAAACAAGCCGTGATTAAACGCATAACAAACAAAACCGAACCAGAAATTCTTCAGACTTCATGTAACCGGCTAAAGATAGGTGGTTAGCTTCCAGGGCTATCACTGACTCCACACACCAAGTTTCACCACGATCAGACCAAAATTCACTGAATGAGCCGCAAAAGAAAACCATAAAAACACACAGCGGCGCAAATGCGCTAAGACAGAAATTGGCTTACCGTCCCGATTTCCTCCGCTATTTTCGCCGGTAGCCGGTAGCCACGTGATTACCAGTAGTTACCATGCCTACCTAGCCACATCAGAGCAGTTTTCCGTCTACAACCTCCATTTTAGACCCACCTACAGAGACTTGACTGGACAGACACCACATGCAGTAAATTTGGGCCTACGTGGGTTTTGGCATTACAACGTCTGATTGGTTGAAGTGACGTGAACGCGGCATCGTTACTTTGAATCTATTGGCTCAAACGATTAAAAAGAAGTGTCAATCACTCAAATTGACCAAAAGAAACCAAAGTTACAGCCCCTCGGAGTTTAAAGGGCCAGAGGCCAATCAAACGCTCTATGCGCACTGCAGAAAAGGGCCATTGCCATGTAAATGTATGGTTAATTCTTCAAAAATATATAAAAACATTTTTAGGCCTGTTAATAAAATTTATTAATTTCTGCTCTTTAATACCTAAAAAAAATTAACTGGCATGGTGTCCAATTGTGTGCCAAAAAGGTCTGGATATTCATGTATTGACAGGGCTGTAATTTTTCACTGTTTCACTTTAGAAACATAAATCTTTGTACAGATGATGTTTATGTGTTGGTTACTGAATTTCTGGAACCAAATGTGATCTGAGGCATATTTTTAAAAGGGTTATATGCTAAAAATTAAAAGAAAATTAGGCAAGGATAAAATCTTTTTTTCCAACAATATCTTTAAATACTACATGAACATACACTCCTCCAGACAACAAAAAGAAAACAAACAAAAAAAAATCATCAGATTTATCACTCCATTAAAGGCCTAAAGCTTCATTATCCCAAATCCCCATTTGCCCAAATCAAATGTCATTGTCCTCAGTCCTTATCCTCCTCAGATAATACAAATCCCTCTACAAAGTTCACAAACGGTCTCCATACCTTCTCAAAAACATCCAATTTCCTTTTCAGTATACATGTTATTCGCTCCAATGGCAAAGCCGCCATCATTTGTTTTATCCACAGTGTGATACTCGGTTCCCTTGTGTCTTTCCATTTTAGTGCAATTAACCTTTTCGCTTGTAATAACCCCATATCAATAAACATTCTGTCACTTTTGTGTACCTCATGTTTTCTGGGTACAATCCCAAAATAAGGAAGCCAGGATCCAAAACAACCTCTTTGGATAATATTTGTGTCATAGTTTGTGTTACTGAAACCCAAAATGATCCTATCTTCCTGCAATCCCAAATACAATGCCAAAAATTACCTTTATTTTCATTATATTTATTACAGGTGTCTGGAATATTGGGGTTGTACTTATTTAATTTTTCTGGGATAATATATATTCGCATTAACCATTTGTATTGCAACAACCTAAGTCTAGAATTAATTGTTTGTTTATGAGCTTTAGTGCAAACCAATTCCCATTGTTCCATGGATATGTCCTTTTTTAAATCATTTTTCCAGGCGTTCAACCTTCCTAACGAATTTTCAGATGCTTTGGACCTAATTAATTTATATATTTCTGATATTGACCCTTTTTTTGAACTGCTTTTGCTAATTATGTCTTCCAATTCTGATTTTGGTGGTTTAGTGCAGGTATTATTTTGTTTTGCTCGAATATAACTTCTAATTTGGAGATATTTGAAAAAGTGCTTTCTATCTATATTATATTTATGTCTAAGCATATCAAAGGACATCATACCTTGAGAATCTGTTGTATACAAATCTTGAATTCTTTGGAGTCCTCTAATTGACCATTGTCTAAAAACTTTATCCTCTCTTCCTGGTCTGAAATCCTGGCTTCCCCACAGAGGTGTAAACTGTGACAATACATCAGGTTCCTTCATATATCTTCTTACATCATACAACACGTTGACCATATTCTTTACCATTGGATTTTTTGCCTTTTTAATCAAGTTTACTGCTGTGTCTGAAAAAAATATAAAGGTAAAGGTGGATGTCAATTAATACTTTCCATCTCTGTCCATTGTGGGGCGTTATTCAAGTCAAAATAGTATCTTATAGACCTGATTTGACATGCCCAGTAATACCACTCAATATTTGGACACATGACATCACCCTCGTTGTATGGTAGATGTAGCAATGACAATCTTATCCTGGGTCTCCCATTTTTCCATAAGAAACCGAGAACAAGCTTTTTGATCCTGCCAAACCAATTAACAGGAGGCGGCAGGGGGATGTTCTGATACGCATAAAGCACCTTTGGCAGTATACTCATTTTGTATATATTAATCCGACCAATTAAAGAAACTGGTAGAGATATGCATCTGTCCACTATCTCTGTTATTTCTTTAGAAAGTCTTTCATAGTTATTTTCCACAATCTCACTTAATTTGGGCAAAATCATTATTCCTAAATACATAAATTCCTTTACTGTCTTAAAATGAGATGTTACTATGGGTGGGTTTTTCCTTTCTTCTTCATTTAGTAATAAAATGGATGATTTAGATTTGTTAATGACATACCCTGATATATGACCAAAGTCCCCTATCAATCTGAGCAGAACAGGTATAGATTCTTTTATTTTTGAAAGATATACTATTACATCGTCTGCGTACAGCGAGATCCTATGCTCTACTCCATTTACCATAATTCTTGTCAATGATAAACTCCAACGTGCGGCTATAGCAAAGGGTTCCATAGCTAAGATAAATAACAATGGACTTATTGGAGAGCCTTGTGGACATCACCGTTTCACCCTTATTGGTTTAGAAATATTTTTGTTTGTCAAGATTTCAGCAGTTGGATTTGAATGTAAAAACTGTATCCATCTTTGAAACACATCTCCGTAACCAAATCTAGTCAGAACATCAAAAAGATAGGGCCACTCGACCCTATCGAATGCTTTTTCGGCATCCAGTGAGAGTAAGGCTCTCTCTGAAGAATGGTTTAGTCCCTCTATAATGTCAAAGACTCTTCTTACATTATCCAAACCTTGGCATCCCAATATAAAACAGTTTTGATCTCTATGAATTACTGAGGGGAGAGTATCTTGCAGACGTGTTGCTAATAATTTACCCAACACCTTAAAATCAGAATTAAGTAAGCTTATCGGCCTCAAATTTTCACATTTATTACTCGGTTTTCCTGGTTTAGGCAACAAAATAATTAGTGAGCCTGTTACTGATTTAGGGAAATTTCCTTTGCTTAATGATTCCCGATACATTTCCAATAATGGTTTCAATAATTTACTTTTAAATTTTTTATAAAAATCTATCGGGAATCCATCTGGTCCAGCTTTCTTACCTGATCTCATATTGTTAATTGCCCTGCTTATTTCCTCTTCGGTGATTTCTGCATCTAATTGTTGTTTTACTTCGTCAGCAATAGTAGGAATATTTATTTTATCCAGAAACGCATTTCTGGAACTTTGATCTGATCTATCCTGAGATTCATAAAGTTTTTCATAATAGTTTCTAAACTCCTTGTTTATTTCAATCGGATCCATTATCGTTTCCCCTTCGCTGTTTATAATCGACGTTATATTTTTCTGCACTTCCAATTGTTTAATTTGCCATGCCAATATTTTTCCAGGTTTTTCTCCTTGTTCATAAAAAGACTGATTTAACCTCAAAATGTTCGAAGCTGCTCTATCTGCCGATTCTGTCACGGACTGCCGGGGCTGACCGTGTAGAGTGAGTAGAGGACCCAAGAGCAGACAGAGGCGAGGAGACGAAACTGGACTTTAACAAAAAGCGAGCCTTTTATTGAGGGCCGAAAAACTCACAGAAAAAGGCAACAAAGTAACTGAGGGAAACCTGAACAAAGACTAGGAAACTAGGACTCTTACTGAGAAGTTAGACTATGACAAAACAATAAACAAACGATGACTGACTATGGCTGGGAAACTGTGGCAAGGGGTAGGGGAGATAACACAGACGACGCGACACTGAACACAGCAAGACTAAGGACTAAATACACACATGAGGTGATCAGGGGAAGTGGAGACACATGAGAACACAGCTGACTAGAATGAGACATAATGACAGGGCAGAGTAACACTAACTGCAGTGAACAAAGAACACCAGACTCTTCCAAAATAAAACAGGAAACACGGAGACATAGACATGGAGATAAAACATGACATGAACTTGACATAACTGCATAGACATGAAACGTAGACGCAGAAACCAGGGAGACTTAACACAAGGGTAATATAAATAACAAATGAGCTGGAATAACTTAATGAACATAAACAAACGATCAACCTCAAAATAAACTACAACAATAAACAGCAAAATAAACTAAAACTCAAAACACTGGGTCACACGACCCAGGACCGTGACAGTACCCCCCCCGTAAGGGCTGGCCCCCGACAGCCCAACAGGAAAAACAAAACAAAAACCCCAAAACCCAAAAACAACCCGACCAGGGCGGGCGGCGGGGGCCCAGGACGGAGGGCTCGGAACAAAACCAAAATGCCCATCACAGGAACCCAGAAAAGAGTCCAACACAAAACATACATGAAAAGCACAGGGGCCCTGGAAACCAGTCAACATAAAACAAGTGGGCCAAATACAACCATGGGCAGCAGGGAATGGAGTCCAGAAACATAGTTCAGGGGGCCGACCCCGGTCCTGACAGTACAGGAGCCAGGGGGAAAGTGGTTCAGGGGGCCGACCGTGCGGACAGCAGCGGCGGCGATGCAGACGAAACAGTTCGGGGGGCCGACCGCGGAACCAGCCGTGGCAACGAAGCAGGTCAGGAGGCCGGCCGCAGCGACGAAGAAGTCCAGTCAGCGGCCCGGGAGGTGGCCGCTGACGCCAAACCAGGCGTGGACGATGTTTAGCAGGCTGAGCAGGACGTGGACGAGGCGGTGGCTTGGCAACCGCGGGACCAGGCGAAGGCGTAGCTGAAGCCAGGGCTGGACCAGGCGAAGGCGTAGGCGCTGCAGGCGATGAAGCTGGGGCTGGACCAGGCGAAGGCGTAGGCGCTGCAGGCGATGAAGCTGGGGCTGGACCAGGCGACGGCGTGGCAGCCGCAGGTGGTGGCTGGACGGGCTCCTCAGGCCCTCCAGCTGACGTGGCGTGAGGCTGGTGCGATTCTTCTGAACCCCCAGCTGACGAGGAAGGTTGCTGGACGGGCTCCTCGGGCCCTCCAGCTGACGTGGCGTGAGGCTGGTGCGATTCTTCTGAACCCCCAGCTGACGAGGAAGGTTGCTGGACGGGCTCCTCGGGCCCTCCAGCTGACGAGGCGTGAGGCTGGTGCGATTCTTCTGAACCCCCAGCTGACGAGGAAGGTTGCTGGACGGGCTCCTCGGGCCCTCCAGCTGACGAGGCGTGAGGCTGGTGCGATTCTTCTGAACCCCCAGCTGACGAGGAAGGTTGCTGGACGGGCTCCTCGGGCCCTCCAGCTGACGTGGCGTGAGGCTGGTGCGATTCTTCTGAACCCCCAGCTGACGAGGAATGTTGCTGGACGGGCTCCTCGGGCCCTCCAGCTGACGAGGCGTGGGGCTGGACGGGCTCCTCGGGCCCTCCAGCTGACGAGGCGTGAAGCAGCGGGGATGCTGCGGGGTGCTGGGCTGGCACACCTGGGCATCCAGCCTGCAGACGCAGGATGAGCTGCTAGCTGGACAGGGAGCTGAGCTGCTAGCTGGACAGGGAGCTGAGCTGCTAGCTGGACAGGGAGCTGTAGTGAACATGGTGGTGTTTGCGTCAGAGCCTGCACAAGTGGTTGAACAAACATCTGAGCGGGAGGCTGACCTGGAAACTGAGCAGGTAGCCGGGCTGAAGCCGGTGGTGAAACAGACCGCTGGGACCTAACCCCACGCTCTGAGAGGGCAGGTGAAGAACTGTCTTTAGTGTCCACAGTCTTCAAACAGGTGTCAAGAAGGTGAACGCCTTTAATGATCACAGTACCGGAGTTAGACTCTGGGAACACAATGACTCCTGAGTCAGCGGTCTTAGAATCTTTAAACTCAGAGTTCATTGTCTCAGGCTTGATGTGAGAAAACTTGGTCACATGGATGACATTCACATGGCTGCTAGTGGAAATATTGCCTAGGGGTACATTTCCAGTGTCAAGTTCAGTAACACACATAAGGTTATTTGTCATGTCACAGAAAACCAAAGTAGACTGAACATCAATCTCAGCCTTGGGAACATTAGCTTCATGGGGTGTGGCTGAGGGAGCAACACCTGAAACAGAACTTTGTCCTTTTACACCATTAACGTGCCTTCTGCTGTCCTTGGCTGCCCTCGCTGTGGTGCTAAACACAGTTTCTTCTGACTCATAACATGGCTTTGACGGAGTGTCATTCATAGAAAAAGTTATGTCAGTTAACACAGTTTGCTCACTACTCACAGCATCCAGAATACAGTCTAGGTTATCCATAGGCCCTCTGGCATGATTCATGACTGTCCCAGGCCGAGCATGTTCAGACACACAATACACATTCTTAGCTAAAGTGTCCATGAACTCACTGTTTATCAGTTTGCCACCTGGTCTCAAGTCCTGGACTGAATTATTCCTGGCAGAGGTGGAAACAGGTGCCCTGCCCTCAAGAAATGGAGGAGGGTTAATTTCTGGGTCTAAGTACCCATACCTAGAGTTCACGGTGGCGACCTCACCAACTAGCGTGGGTTCATGGTCACAATTCTCAGACACATTTAACTGGGAGTCAGAAAGCTCAGTTGGCTCAGTTATATCAGCAACACAGGAAACAGTTTCTGGTTTCTCTAAATCATTAACATGATACCAAAGTTCCTTATCTGCTCCCTCAGAACAGTTAGACACAGCCCTGCCATCTTTGCTACATGACACTGACAGGGTTTCTGTTGGCGCTTGTACGGCCATAAGAAGAGCTTCTACACCATAATTCCTGGAAACCCCGCTTAACGGTTCATGCTCTGTGTTGCTCACATTTCCAGCAACAAGAACGCCCCCAGACTCATCATCAGTGATTGAGTGGTGTTTAACACAGGTAACACATGGGAACGCTAAACAGTTATGTTGCGACACACTACACCCCTTGGGGGGCATCCCTTGTTGTTTAATTACAGCCTTGCTACTCGTAGCATTACTATCAGCTGGTCCATTTACAGTCTCTTTAGTCTTGGCAGGTAAAACAGATATTTGCACGGACTCTGACTCTTTGACACGATCGTCTTTCTTATGGCTGAGCCCGCAAGGCGGCAGTTCAGTACTAGTCATAATCTCGCCCCCGGAAAAGACACGTGGAGCGAAAACACAGTCACTCACCTCTATTTCGGAAGGGGCATGAGATGAAACGAGACCCTCCCCAACCTCCAGCTGCCGCGTGGCGCCACGGCGACGTGGCCGCCGCCTCTTCCTTGAAGGCAACGTGGTGACGGAAGCGCTGGTTGCAGGGGAAGTGAAAGGGGCCAGGCCCTGGCAGCTTCGCGGACCTCCAAGAGCCAGGCGTGTTCCCCGAAAGACTTGCTCATAGTCGGGGGTCAGCCATGGCTTCCATCGGAGCCTCTCCTCCAGCTCCGCGAGAACCACCTGCTCTCGTTCAGCGAAGTCCTGAACAGTGATCTGTGGGGACATCTCCTCAGAGCCACAAAACACTGCAGACACGGGCTCGGAGACGGCTTCGGCCAGCGGTTCCGGCCCAGGCAACTGTTCTGACGATACCCCGGGCTCTGGCTGTGCTGGCGTGCGTCGGCGACGAGGGCGCCACTTCTTCCTAGCAGCGGCTGTAGAAACGGCATTGATAGCTGTGACAGCTGGCTCCTCATCCTCCGACCACATCCGCGCCAGAAGGGAGGCTGGAGAAGCAAAGTCCGAACGGAACGGTGAGGGTGAGCGGCCCGTGCACGATGACATCGATGGAGGTGACTCCGGGCTGCGCCCGAGTCTCAGTGAGCCAACCCTAATCGCCTCGGAGCCGCAAGACTGTGGAAGCGGCGATGGGGAAGTTGCGTGACCGCGGGACTGTGGTGACACAGCCCGTGCGCGGGGCGGCTGCCGCTGAGGACGGGGTTGGAGGATGGTGCGGAGGTAATCAGAAATCAGGGGGGGGTAGCGCCTCCCATAACCAGGGAAACACGGTTACGCTCACCCGCAATGGGTGGAGCAACTCCTCCGTATCCTCCTCCCCGGAATGCTGCATCCACTTACAGCATAGTGCTTCCACTGTCTGAATGATCTCTCTTCTCTGTGTCGCTGGGTCCATACTGGTCGCGTCGTACTGTCACGGACTGCCGGGGCTGACCGTGTAGAGTGAGTAGAGGACCCAAGAGCAGACAGAGGCGAGGAGACGAAACTGGACTTTAACAAAAAGCGAGCCTTTTATTGAGGGCCGAAAAACTCACAGAAAAAGGCAACAAAGTAACTGAGGGAAACCTGAACAAAGACTAGGAAACTAGGACTCTTACTGAGAAGTTAGACTATGACAAAACAATAAACAAACGATGACTGACTATGGCTGGGAAACTGTGGCAAGGGGTAGGGGAGATAACACAGACGACGCGACACTGAACACAGCAAGACTAAGGACTAAATACACACATGAGGTGATCAGGGGAAGTGGAGACACATGAGAACACAGCTGACTAGAATGAGACATAATGACAGGGGAGAGTAACACTAACTGCAGTGAACAAAGAACACCAGACTCTTCCAAAATAAGACAGGAAACACGGAGACATAGACATGGAGATAAAACATGACATGAACTTGACATAACTGCATAGACATGAAACGTAGACGCAGAAACCAGGGAGACTTAACACAAGGGTAATATAAATAACAAATGAGCTGGAATAACTTAATGAACATAAACAAACGATCAACCTCAAAATAAACTACAACAATAAACAGCAAAATAAACTAAAACTCAAAACACTGGGTCACACGACCCAGGACCGTGACAGATTCTTTATTATATTGTGCTCTTAGTATTACTAATTCTTTCTCTATCAATGGGTGTTCTATTTTTGAATATTAGTTCCTCTAGATTTTTAATTTTCTTTTCCATTTGCTGTCTTGCATTTTTCTTTAGATTTCGACGAAGTATATGCAATCATAACTCCCCTTAAACATGCCTTGAATGCCTCCCACCTGATACTAGCTGATGTTTGTGAGCCATTTATGGTAAAATATTCATCTATTTCTTTTTATACAAAAGTGAGGAATCCTTCATCATTCAGCCATTTCTGGTGTAAGCACCATCTATGTTCCAGTATCAAGTTGTTATGCGTATATATGATATTACAGGGAGCATGATCCTATAATAATATACTGTCCTATGAACATGTCTTTATGTTTGATAGATGTTTGATTGATCGCTGATACCAAGAAATAGTCTATTCTGGAATATGTATTAAATGTTTTGGAATGGCAAGAATAAATTATATCATCAGGTTTTAACTGTCTCCAGATGTCAATCAAATGAAGAAAAGAATTGTCTTTCGGCTTTTATTATGTGCCTGGTCAGTCCCAGTCAGTCTATCCTTACTGGGATCCAGAACACAATTCCAATCTCCTCCTATGATGCATTTTCCTTGGAGTGATGAAATTGTAAGAAAAAGATTAGTAAAAAATATATCATCATCTGTATTTGGTCCGTATACATTAATTAAGTTAATGGTTTCTTGTACGAGTGATCCCTGGATGATCAAATATCTACCAAATTTGTCTTTAATTACATTTTTGACCAGGAAAGGTACTGATTTATGTATTAATGTGATTACTCCCCGAGCATTGGATCTAAATGGTGCTGCATACAACGAACCCTGCCACCTCCTGCCAACCTTAATATGTTCCTCCTCCAGCGAGTGCGTCTCCTGAAGAAAAACTATTTTAGCTTCCAAATCTTTCACTTTGTTCATTACTTGCTTAATCTTTGTATTACTTTTTAGGCCTCTACAATTCCAAGAGGTACATTTAACATCCCATTTCCGAGTCAACACACCTCACATGCATTACTAAATGCTTAAACTCGTCTGAGAGTGCGAAGGAAACAAAACTCAAAACACAAACTTTAAATGAACAAACCATACAAAAGAAAAAACACAAAAAACCCCCCACCCACCCAGTTCCTGGGTAACCCATTCAAATGTTCTACTTCCAACTTTAACCATATACAGATCTCAGTTTTAAGATCTGCTAGCTTAAAATGACTATGGCATTATGCCTGGCTCTGCCTTGCTCCCTATTCCCTTAATGAATCCTTTAGCTTTGCTAATATTCCACTGCCCCTCAATAATTAAAGGCAAGGAAAAAATCTACTTACTTTTTCTGTGTTCCAGTCTCGGTAACTTTGACACAGTAATATCTGCTTCAATATTTACACCTCTGATGAAATTTCCCAAGTGTTAGCTTTATTTTGATACCAAGATTGTATGGACAGAGTTTGTAATTGCAGAGAAATAATCAATTAAATTTGGGCATTACATTTTCGAGCAGGAAGCTCAGAAACCCCCTTAGGGCTTAAGAGGTTAAACCTTGTTTTAAAGTTGACAAAACTTCATCATGAATAGTTTTGTTAGAGTCCACAAACAGCAGCATCTTATGATGTCAGGTGTAACAGAGATAATAACATGTTACATATTTACAGACACTTTTTAAATAAATTCACTGCATAAATCAGTGTGACAGATATCAGAGCTCACTCACAGGAGTCCTCCCTCCATGGTCTGTATATTCCAGCTGTGGCCACGCCTCTTTTCTACCTGAAGGTCAAAGGACTCTTAAAGGATCCACCTTTGCATGATTCCAGCTCCTCCTGCAGCCTCCTCTCTCCTTCTGCTAGGAAATCTGAGCTCCAGTTATAGTGAGATTGTATGATTGTATCTGGATGTTACTGATTAGCAGGTATCTGTGTCTGTGTGATGATGATGATGATGAAAAACGATCTGTGGGTAAAACTTGATAACCAATCAAGCTAACATCAGCTGATAACACTCCATGGTCTCGTTAATACCGTAACAGGAGGCAGGACCAGGTTGTTGTTCGGCTCTGGGCTGGCTGTGTTTACTTTATTGTTTTCCTATTCAGGAACAAGAGGACGGATGGGCGTTGCTGTGATGTGCAGATAAGGATGCTTTGGCTCAATCAGGCTGAAGTACTTAAGAAGCGGCGTGGCAGCTATTGTCTGTGTTTAGTGGTAACCAATCACTTCTGTATTTAGTTTAAAGATGAACTTTGTCAAGGTTATAATCTGCACTCTTTACTTCTCCAGAGTCCTGTTTGAGCTGATCTGCTCATTGGTTCCACAGTTATGATCAGAGTTTTAGTTTAACATCAAAACGTTTCCTTTGAGTCTTTTATTCACAAGGAAGAAGAGTCACATGACCAATAAAACACCCCTTTGTATGTGAGTGCACACAGAGCCTGGAGCAGAAACAGTGACAGATGATACCCACAGTCATGATATCTGTTATCACCTGCTGGGGTTTTAGAGTTTACTGAGCCGGCGAACATACAGGAAGATCTGACCTTTGACCTTGCTTTGGATGCCTCTCTGGTTAAAAGTGCATTTCAGACATCTTCAACATTAGTTACCATGGTGATCTAGCTCAACATGGCTTGCTAACCCAATAATCTCACTTCATAGTGCCCCTCTCTGGAGAACCTTATCTGCTGAAATCAGTATTAAATATGTAAAAATGACAATACATAAATGGAGGAATTAATAAAAACTCTAATTTTAAGCTCAACATAGCAAATTAACCCATAAATCTAGCTTTGTAGTAGCAGCACTGATACATTCATCCAGTTTTTAGCATGTCTTCTTAAAGAAGGCAAAAATAACCTTAAATGAGCATAAATATTATAATAAGATCACATTCCACCTCTCAGTCACACCAAAGGGTTAAAATCAGCTCAGAAAAAGGTGAGGGTTTCTCAGAAAAGACTCTTAACATCTGAGTGAAAAAAGTTTGCCCGTTGAATTCTAACAGATTTAATCCATAGCCCCGTTTCTGTGCACAATAAATAAAAAATAATAAAATCCCATCATCAACCATCAGTCCACAGTGGGATGTAGAGGGTGGATTTGGAGCCTGCGTCTCTCAAAGTTAGAATCAGCTTCGTGACCTGAGCCTCTGTCTTCATGAAAGGACGTCAGAAGTCCAGGTTCTGAATATTCAGCTCAAAGTGGTTCATCAGGGAAAGTTTGCTGCTGCTGACTTTGTTCTTCTGTTACATCTTTTACTTTCTGTGACTTTACTTAGCTGTGTGTTTGTTTCCTTTACTTAAATTATGCAATAAACCTGCTCCTGACCCAGAAATGTGTGATATGAAGACATAAACACATAAATGAACTGGTCAGACATTAAAATACTCAGAGGAACAATTCATTTCTAACCTGCTGTTGTGTTGCTTTTGTGTGCTGGTGTCACTGATGGCTGCTGCTGCTGTGACAACAAACACACAAACAGTTTGATGTCATCAGAAATCACTCTGGAAATACTCAGAAAAAAAAGATGGTTTATGGTTTAAAGCTGATTTACTTTCACACTCCAACACTGTTGTTATGTCCTGAGTGTATAACAGCACTTACACATGATAATTATCACCCAGCAAACTTCATTAGACCTCCACACACGTCTAACCCCGAGTTAGTCGAGACTTTAGAAACTGTAAAGTTTACTTCCTGTTTAGTGAATATTATTATTACTATTTATTGTTTATTTAGTTAATTTTATGTGTCATAATTTGTGAGTTTTAGTTGTTTCAGACGTGTGGAGCGGTGAGAGAAATAACCCGAGTGCAGGCACTGTCTTTACTGTGAGTGAGCTTTATTTAGAGTGGGTGAGGTACAAACAGAAGCTGAACGTGGCAAAACTAAACCAAACAAAGAGCCAAACTGGGAGGAAATACAGAAAATAATACAAAGGAACCAAAAACCTGAGAGGAAACACGGAACATGGAGGAACATGGAGAAGTGACATGGATGAAACATAATTCATACAACAAAACAAACAACAACCAGGAAGCAGCTTCACCTCTGATCACATAAACACTCAACTCTACTCACTCACCTGGAGGATCAACATGAAGAGAGATGATGCTGATGGGCTTCAATGAGCGTGTTTCTTCCATGGAGACACGACACTTGTATGTTCCAGGGTCATTAATCGTCACATCCTTCAGAATCAAAGACACGTCTCCATGCTTCATCTGTCTGTCCTGCAGATCCACCCAGCTCATAAAAGATGGATGCTGGATGTCTGGAACAAAGTGACCATCCCAGTAAACAAACACATATTCAGAATCAGAATACCTTATTGATCCCTAGGGGAAATTATTTTTTTGTTACAGTGCTCCATTATAAACAAACAAACATAGACAGACAATACACTAAGTAAGAATAGCACAATATTGTCACAATCCGGCTGTGTGCGGGCAAGAGTAGGACCCAAACGCAAACTCAGAGGCAAAAGGTAAACTCAAAACAACACAGCTTTATTGTTGGCGTGGAGTAGGACACAAAAACAATACAAAAACTAAACTGGGAAAACTAAAGCACAAGGAGCCACAGGGAAAAAGTCACACAGCTGAGTGGGAGAACGCGACACTGACACAGGGAAACACAGGGCTAAAATACACAGGGAAGTAACGAGGGGAATGAGACACAGAAGGGGAGCACAGCTGGGAGAAATCAGAACTGACGAGACGAGGGAGCAAAGTAGAATACACTCACAAGCGACATGAACCTTCAAAGTAAAACAGGAAGTAGCACAGACACAAACTAGACTAGGGGAGACAGAGCAACTAAGAAACACAGAGAACAACAACAAAGAGACACAGAGGGCAGCTACTAAATACTCAGAGAACTAAAGAGAATACAAGAAAGCCAAACTAAGACACTGGACTAAAGAATAAGCTGGGGGAACAAAGGGAACTAAGATCATAATACAAAAAACTCAGACACAAGAAACTAAAAACACTGGGTCACCGACCCAGGACCATGACAGTACCCCCCCCTCAAGAGCTGGCTCCAGACAGCCCAACAGGAAAAACAAAACACAAAACAACCCGACCAGGGCGGGCGGCAGGGGCCCAGGACGGAGGGCCCGGAACAAAACCAAAATGTCCATCAGAGGAAATCAGAAAAGAGTCCAACACAAAACATCCATGAAAAGCACAGGGGCCCTGGAAACCATTCAAAACAAAACAGGCGGGCCAAAAACAACCATGGGTTGCAGGGAATGGAGTCCGGAAACATAGTTCAGGGGGCCGACCCTGGTCCCAACAGTACAGGAGCCAAGGAGAAAGCAGTTCGGGTGGCCGACCATGCGGACGGCAACAGCGGCGACTCAGGCGAAGGCGGTCTGGGGGTCGGCCGCGTGGAAGACGGCGGCGGCTGCAGAGCGGGTCCGGGGGTCGGCCGCGTGGAAGACGGCGGCGGCTGCAGAGCGGGTCCGGAGGCCGGCCGCGTGGAAGACGGCGGCGGCTGCAGAGCGGGTCCGGAGGCCGGCCGCGTGGAAGACGGCGGCGGCTCTCGAGTGTCGGGCGTACTGGTCGAGGCTTGGTGGGCATTGGAGCAAACGAGGCCGGACCAGACGGTGGCGTGGCAGCCACAGGCGACGATGAGGCCGGACCAGACGGTGGCGTGGCAACCACAGGCGACGATGAGGCCGGACCAGACGGTGGCGTGGCAGCCACAGGCGACGATGAGGCCGGACCAGACGGTGGCGTGGCAGCCACAGGCGACGATGAGGCCGGACCAGACGGTGGCGTGGCAGCCGATGCAGAGGCCGGACCAGGCGGAGGCAACTTGGACCCTGCAGCGGAGACGAGGAGGTGCTGGCCGGGCTGACCAGAGCCGCCAGCGGAGACGAGGTGCTGGCCGGGCTGACCAGAGCCGCCAGCGGAGACGAGGAGCAGCTGGAGAGGTTCTCCTGAACCCCCAGCGGAGACGAGGAGCTGCTGGCCGGGCTGACCAGAGCCGCCAGCGGAGACGAGGTGCTGGCCGGGCTGACCAGAGCCACCAGCGGAGACGAGGAGCGGCTGGAGAGGTTCTCCTGAACCCCCAGCGAGAACAGAAGCAGAACCAGCAGGTACGGAGACTTCTGCCTGTGGGGACGCTAACTGTCGCTGCACAGGGCACGCAGTCGGCTTGGGATGCAATGACTGGGGCTGTGCAGTGCAAACAGTCTGTCCAAACTTTGTCAGCACGACGCTGTCCTCAACTGACTGAGTGAGCACACAAGGGCTTCCAGCCGAGGATGGCAGTGACTGAACAGGTTGCTGAGCTACAAACCGAGCTGATAATGACTGAGCTGATAACTGAACAGGCAGTGGAGCAAGAAACTGAGGTGGTAACGAAATGGATGACTGAGCAGGTAATGGAACTGATGACTGTGCTGGAGACTGAGCTGGTGACAAAACAGGAAACTGCGCTAATAACTGAGCTAATGACTGCGCTATGGACAAAAGTGCGAGTTGCAGTGGTGGTGGAACAGCAGGTAGTTGAACTTGTGACTGAGCAGGTGTCTGACTCTTGGCTGCTCTCCTCCGGGGAACAGGAACGGGTAGTGGGCCTGGCCGAACACCAGTCATCCCCACCCGAGGAACAGAGACGGGTGCAGGGACGAGCTGGGCTCTGGCTGCCTTTACCCTGGGGGCCGGTGTAGGTGCAGGAAATAGCTGGACCTCTGCTGCTCCCACCCGAGGAACTGAGACGGGTGCAGGAGTCGGCAGGGTCACAGCTGACCTCACCCGGGGGACCGGAACAGGTGCAGGCAATGGCTGGGTGTCCATCAACCCCACCCGAGGAGCAGGTACGGGTGCCGGGATGAACGGAGCCTCTGCCAGGCTGGGGACAGGAGCAGGGACCAGCTGGACCTCAGCCACCCTCACCCGAGGAACTGATACGGGTGCAAGGGGAAGCTGGGTCCGCGCTGCCCTGGGTACAGGAGCTTGAGTTGGAGAGCTGAGCTCAGGAGCAGTAACAGACACTGGGAAAACCAAGTTAATGGCGCCAAACACAGGTTCAGAAAACAGAGACTTATGGCAGGCCAATTTTAGCAACTCTGCTGTTCTTAATCTGTCCATGTTAGAAGTAGCAGTCTTTAAAACAGTCATTCTACAGAAGGATCCAGGCTTAGCAAAGTTAGAGTCTGTAATCCTTGGCTCAGAAGGAGCCGTTATAGAAATAGGAGCATTCACATAGCCTGTTTCTACGTATGCAGGCTGGTGAGCAACACAGTCCAGGAGTGAAGAAACACCACTCACAGTCTCATGTTCAGCAGGTACAGGAGTAGGGGAGTTAACACAGGTGGTGTCTGAAGCAACTGGGTGCGAAACTAACTCAGGAATAGGCAACTCGGGCTCCCTTAGCAGTTTACACATGACGGACGGTAACTTGTTGCCCTTAACCTCAACAGTAATTGAATGCACAGTCTTAGTATTTGCAAAACCTGAGTTAACAGACCTCGCCGCAGCTATTGTTAACTCGAGAGGAGCAACATTGTTTATCCCTGGAGATACAGTTTCAGAGCTAACAGACATGGTAGGAAAATCTAAATGTGGCAGAGGGTCAGAAGCAACCTGAAGAACAGAAAGCGCAACCTTTGAAGGCTGGAAGACACACAGTTCATTCACCAGGGGGTCCTCTCCGGTTTCAGCAGGAAGAGGAACCTCAGGACTGTTTGTTTTAATATTTAGTTCACAGGTATGCAACTCAAAAACAGTCTTTTGCTTATCGACGGTGTGAGTATCAGTCTGTGTGTTAATTACTGCTGACCTGGGAGGAGCAAAGGAAAAACAGTCCTTCTCAAACATGGGTGTGAGGGTAGGTAATGCAGGCGCTGGTTTAACTGACCCAGAATTACTAGACACAGAGTTAATGGCCTCTGGGATGACTTGCACAGAGTTTACAGTGTCAGAATCTCTTAATGCAGCCTGAAAAGCAGTCTCTAGGGGGGGCGACGAACTCAGTCTCATGCTTAATGGGTGCAGAGGTGAACTTAGGAACGTTATGAGACCTGGAAACACAGTCACTTTCAACCTTACTATTCCTCTCTGAATTACGGACATGAAAAACTGCGGACTGAGGAATAGAACACTGACCGAGTCGGTCCGGCTCGGAAGTGGCATGGAAAAAACAGTCAGCTTCACTCACCACCAGAGTTTGCTCAGTAATACTTGGGTGGCGACGGCGTGAGCGCCGCTTTTTCCTGGGAACTGTGCCGTGAGTTCCCGGGGCTGTAGACGCAGGCACCTCTGAGACATCGGCTGGCTGGGCCGATGACGGGTCGAGCTGCGTCGAAGAGCCAGGGAGCTTATACAGCTCAGAGCGTGGAAGCCCCAGGAAGAGCGCAAAGGACTGCAGCGGAGAGGGAGGCACGAAATCTCTCCTCGGCCGCCGAGTAACCCTCTTCTTTGCGCGGGACATCGGCGGCGATCGGGGAGGTGAACCGGAAGTTGAAAAGGCCGGAGGAGTTGCGGCAGGCAATAGGCGGAATCCTCCAACTCTTATCACCGGGGGACGAGGTGAAGAAAAGGCAGTAGCATTTGCAGTTTGGAGGCTGCGTGGCCCACCTAGAGCCAATCGAGTCCCATAAAAGGCAGACTCGCGCTCCCGGGCATGCCGAGCCTCCTACCTTCTCCTCTCGCTAGGGAAGGCGGAGTCTGCACGCTGCCGATTCCTTGGGGAGTTTGCTGGGTCCATTACTGGTCGCGTTCTTCTGTCACAATCCGGCTGTGTGCAGGCAAGAGTAGGACCCAAACGCAAACTCACAGAGGCAAAAGGTAAACTCAAAAACACAGCTTTATTGCTGGCGTGGAGTAGGACACAAAAACAATACAAAAACTAAACTGGGAAAACTAAAGCACAAGGAGCCACAGGGAAAAAGTCACACACCTGAGAGGGAGAACGCGACACTGACACAGGGAAACACAGGGCTAAAATACACAGGGAAGTAACGAGGGGAATGAGACACAGAAGGGGAGCACAGCTGGGAGAAATCAGAACTGACGAGACGAGGGAGCAAAGTAGAATACACTCACAAGAGACATGAACCTTCAAAGTAAAACAGGAACAGACACGAACTAGACTAGGGGAGACAGAGCAACTAAGAAACACAGAGAACAACAACAAAGAGACACAGAGTGCATGCTACTAAATACTCAGAGAACTAAAGAGAATACAAGAAAGCCAAACTAAGACACTGGACTAAAGAATAAGCTGGGGGAACAAAGGGAACTAAGATCATAATACAAAAAACTCAGACACAAGAAACTAAAAACACTGGGTCACCGACCCAGGACCATGACAAATATATACAGGCATATATATGTATGTGTATATATATATATATATATATATATGTAGATAGATAGATATAGATATAGATATATATATATATATCTATATATATATTGTTTTGCGCCAGAGGCGCAAAACACCAGCTACTGGTAGACAGAACAGTCAGCCGAGACTGCAAGACCAGACTTACCAACCTGTGCACAGCCTGGATTGATTACAAGAAGGCCTATGACTCAATGCCCCACAGCTGGATACTGGAATGCCTAGAATTGTACAAGATCAACAGGACCCTAAGTGCCTTCATGAGGAACTCAATGGGGATGTGGCGTACAACACTAGAGGCCAACTCCAAGCCCATAGCACAAGTCACCATCAAGTGCGGGATCTACCAAGGAGATGCTCTGTCCCCACTGCTATTCTGCATAGGCCTGAACCCCCTCAGTGAGATCATTAACAAGACTGGCTACGGATACCGACTACGAAACGGAGCGGTTGTCAGCCACCTCCTGTACATGGATGACATCAAGCTGTATGCCAAGAGTGAACGAGACATCGATTCACTGATCCACACTACCAGGCTATACAGCAATGACATTGGAATGTCATTCGGACTGGAGAAGTGTAGTCGGATGGTAACAAAGAGAGGGAAGGTAGTCAGAACTGAGGGGATTGAACTACCAGAAGGCAACATTGCAGACATAGAGGACAGCTACAAGTACCTGGGGATCCTGCAAGCAAATGGGAACCATGAAGAGGCCGCTAGGAAAGCTGCAACCACCAAGTACCTGCAGAGGGTCAGGCAAGTCCTGAAGAGTCAGCTGAACGGTAAGAACAAGATCCGGGCCATCAACACCTACGCCCTGCCCGTGATCAGGTACCCTGCTGGGGTAATAGGCTGGCCAAAGGAGGAGATAGAAGCCACTGACATAAAGACAAGAAAGCTCCTTACCATGCATGGAGGGTTTCACCCCAAGTCCAGCACCCTGAGGCTGTACGCTAAGCGGAAGGAAGGGGGCCGGGGACTGGTGAGTGTCAGCACCACAGTCCAGGATGAGACAAGAAACATCCACGAATACATCACGAAGATGGCCCCAACTGACAGCGTGCTCAGTGAATACCTCAGGCAGCAGAAACTCAAGAAAGAGGAGGAAGGCGAGGAACCATCATGGAAGGACAGGCACGGTATGTACCACCGGCAGATAGAGGAGGTGGCTGATATCCAGAAATCCTACCAGTGGCTGGACAAAGCTGGACTGAAAGACAGCACAGAGGCACTAATCATGGCAGCACAAGAACCAGCTCTGAGTACAAGATCCATAGAGGCTGGGGTCTATCACACCAGGCAAGACCCCAGGTGCAGGTTGTGTAAAGATGCCCCAGAGACAATCCAGCACATAACAGCAGGGTGCAAGATGCTAGCAGGCAAGGCATACATGGAACGCCATAACCAAGTGGCCGGCATAGTGTACAGGAACATCTGTGCCGAGTATAACCTGGAAGTCCCGAGGTCAAAATGGGAGATGCCCCCAAGGGTGATGGAGAATGACCGAGCTAAGATCCTGTGGGACTTCCAGATACAGACGGACAAAATGGTGGTGGCTAACCAACCGGACATAGTGGTGGTAGACAAACAGAAGAAGACAGCTGTAGTGATCGATGTAGAAGTTCCGAATGACAGCAATATCAGGAAGAAGGAACACGAGAAGCTGGAGAAATACCAAGGGCTCAGAGAAGAGCTCGAGAGGATGTGGAGGGTGAAGGTAATGGTGGTCCCCGTGGTAATCGGAGCACTAGGTGCGGTGACTCCCAAGATAGGCGAGTGGCTCCAGCAGATCCCGGGAACAAAATCGGAGAACTCTGTCCAGAAGAGCGCAGTCCTGGGAACAGCTAAGATACTGCGCAGGACCCTCAAGCTCCCAGGCCTCTGGTAGAGGACCCGAGCTTGAAGGATAAACCGCCCGCAGGGGCGAGATGGGTGGTGTTTTTTTTTTTATATATAGATAGGGCTTTGGAGCATGATGTCACGGGAGCGGGGCCACGCACCCTCCCGCCATTACAGTAGGCCAAATAAAGCACACGGAAGCGTCAGCTATGGTTCGTACGTGCTGCGTTGCAACGTTAGATCACACGATAGGGAAGGCAAGAAGCTGGAAAATGGGCTTTCTTTTCATCGCCTCCCCTCCTGGAGGCAACGGGAGGGACCTCATGTATCCGATATTACTAAATGAAGACGTCAGGCTTGGATTGCAGTGGTCAGACGAGCGGATATCGAGTTCTCCGCCATCCCCAATTTTTTGTTGGTTTGCTCGCGGCATTTTCTTTCCAGTGAGTTCTAAATAAATTCATATCTCTCTTAATAGGCTTTTAGTGTTATTTTGAATGCGCTGAGGTCATAGATAATTAGATAAAATATCCTAATGTGTGATGCTGCAGAACCACGTCATGTTGACGGAGTAGCGTATTATTTGGCATTATTGCAGGCAAACCAGCATATGAAATATGAAACAGAAAATAAAAGTATGTTTATTTTTTTTATTCAAGATCTGTTCACATGTATTTAGCAAGTACATACACATGAAATGCAAACTATTTACATGGCAACGCACAGCTGGCAACCTCTGGCTGTATCTTGGTCATATGGTCAACGTACTCACAACATGGAGGCTTAAAAACGGCCAAATCTTGTACCCAACCGTTTGTGAATTAGATGTGCACCTCCAGGGATTTATAATTCTGAAAACGATTCGCCGTCTATACGCTGACTGCACAGACAAGATACGCGGCAATATCGGGATAAGACAATGGCGGTAGGCTGTATGGTTTTCCGCTCCACTGCCTTTTTTCATACTGGTCCACATTACCGATGCACGCTATTTTTTCAAAGTACCGTCTCTTGGCGTCTGGCCGCAATCGGTCGCGATACAGTCTTTTGAGCTGATTTTAAGCATGGTTCTGGCAGTCCTGCTTCCAGCACAGTGTGTTTGTTTTGATTTGTGGCCTTCTGACATGGCGCCGCGATCCCACAATGCACTGCGGCGTAACGCCAACTCCAAAGCCAT
Organism: Oreochromis niloticus; assembly: GCF_001858045.2. NCBI lineage: Eukaryota > Metazoa > Chordata > Actinopteri > Cichliformes > Cichlidae > Oreochromis > Oreochromis niloticus. Next base: position 210,577 of record NW_020327543.1, read on the forward strand.
ATATATATAGTCACTTATTAATAAATAGCTGAAAAAGAACATGTGTAGCTGTTGCAGTAAACAGTGTGTTAATTGGATGAGTGCTTTTTGATAATCCACAGAGCTGGGTGTTGAGAAACAGGATATGAGTGGTGTCCAGAAGTGGTGTTTCAGTGGTGCTGATTGGGATACATTTAGATTAATTAGTCATCAGGAAATGCAAAGGATCGATGTGAATGTTGAGGTGGATGATTTTAATGATTCTATTTTACGGTGGCCCCTAGAGACAAAGCACGTACAAACTCCAAAACACATACAAACTCCAAAGCACATGCAAACTCCAAAGCACATGCAAACTAGAGACAAAGCACGTACAAACTCCAAAACACATACAAACTCCAAAGCACATGCAAACTCCAAAGCACATGCAAACTCCAAAGCACATGCAAACTCCAAAGCACTTGCAAACTCCAAAGCACTTGCAAACTCCAAAGCACTTGCAAACTCCAAAACACTTGCAAAATCCAAAACACTTGCAAACTCCAAAGCACTTGCAAACTCCAAAGCACTTGCAAACTCCAAAGCACATGCAAACTCCAAAACACTTGCAAACTCCAAAGCACATGCAAACTCCAAAGCACATGCAAACTCCAAAGCACATGCAAACTCCAAAGCACTTGCAAACTCCAAAGCACTTGCAAACTCCAAAACACTTGCAAAATCCAAAACACTTGCAAACTCCAAAGCACTTGCAAACTCCAAAGCACTTGCAAACTCCAAAGCACTTGCAAAATGCAAAGCACTTGCAAACTCCAAAGCACTTGCAAACTCCAAAGCACATGCAAACTCCAAAACACTTGCAAAATGCAAAACACAACGGAAGTGCTCCAGGACGCTAGGGGCAGTGTTGAGCTTTTGTTACCTAGTAACTACACAAGCCATGAAGTACCAATGACCGGATTTGGGGTGTAGGCCGCATTTTAAGGCCGATTACTTCACAGCGACACGACGATGGCTGTCCCAATTCAAAGTCTGCTCCAAATGCGGCCCTTAATTTCCCTGAATTTTAAGGATGGGTCGGTGTAGCCTTCATGGCCGAACATACCCCAGATTTCATAGTGCGGTGGTGGTGTGGATAATTTTGCCGAAAAAAAGAAACAGCGGAAGCGGAGCAGCCGAAGAGTAAACTTTCAGAAGTAAGTACTGAATATTATGTCAGTTATTTATGCGCAAATGTTTTTATAATGAAGACCATTAAAACATTACTATTGGCCACATGTCAGGAAAGTTATGTGACATTAGCTTGGTTTTAAAGCCTTTACTTAAAAATATTCCCCGTTCAATAGTCGACCTTAGTCTTACAGAGAATATGATGATTTTGTGGATAATTAAAGTCAGTCATATATCCACAAACACAACAAGCTGAAAGTCAGTGATGCTGCTCGGTTTGCAGTCCTGAATATGAGGGTACAAGCAGGATTCACTGCACTGTTAATGTTAGCTATGTTATATTGCTGCCTCTGTTCGGTGGTGTCGAGCCAAACGGACTTTAACGCGTGTTTGAACGAGCTGACGGTTCACTGGTTAAAATGAAAGAAAGATGCTTTAATCACAGGAGTCACACATGTGTCCACTGTACCATCTGGGAACTCTTCTTGTTTAGCACTCGTAATAACACAAACACTAAATCCTCCTTCTCTGTGCTGTTTTGTAGCAGTGTATACACCTGAGACTGTCACCTGTCTGTCTGTCCTGCACACTCTCTCTTTTTCTTTCTCTCTGATTGTGTAATAAAAGTATGAACATGTATTTATAAGTTACACTTGTGTTTGAATCCTGCAGCTTATCACACATTTGATTTCCATGTGTGACAACTGCAAGTGTCCAGAGTGAGGACAGACTGAGGGACCCACTGCTGCACATCACCTGTGAGGCTTTGCACCCCTGATGATCCACCAGGACAAACTCAGCAGTGTGTGAGGAAGAGGAGGAGGAAGAGCCAGCAGCAGCTGACAGATGGAGAGAAAAGACAGACTGTTCCCTGTTTGTGAAGGACTGCTAGGAAAGTTTAACATAACTAATTGTCTGTCCTGAATCAGTCTTATTAGGTAATGTTCAAATAATGTTATCGTTCCAGTGTTTTCAGTGTGGGAGAAAGTACTCAGGGCCTTCAAGTTACACACTATGAAAGGCAGCAACAAGTTTAATATTCAGAAACCTAAAGTATGTATCAGCAGCAGAATGGAGCTAAAAATAAATGTTTGTTTCAGTTCTATGAAGCATTGAGTATTTTGGATTAGTAGCACTGCTGTGTTTGTTGCATCATGTTGCTGTAATTGTTTATATTTTTTTATATATTCTGAGGTAAGTTGATCTATAGCGTTACATCATATTCTATAAGGATGTTATGTGTTTGTATACTTTCTGCCCAGTTTGACCCATTTAGCAGAAGTCAGCCTGTTTAAGGCTCTGATATCTATTCTGTATGACTTAAAGCAGTTATGACATGGTCTGATTTTCTCACCCAATAAAGGAATATTTCATATATCAGTCTACTCTTCATTTTATAAGAGCTCATACATTTTCTTTTTATAAATATATGTAAGCAATGAGCCAAATTTAGTGATGCCAACATACTAACAACATTTGTCTCTTATATATGATACACCTATATATATATATATATATGTATATATATATATATGCACTGTCAAAGATACTTGTCTTTGAGTGAAGATTTAAGGTGATAAGACATATAAATAACTGCAATTTGAATCTGTAAGCTCAGTATTTAACACAGAGTTCATGTTAACTGCCGTAATAGCTAATAATGATCAATGTAATAACTATAATATTGGCCATATTATATTTACATTAGTGATATGACTAGTCTCATGAACAACATTAGCAAATTGTTATTTACTAACTAATCTTAAATGACTGTTCAGTACAGAAATGAAGCCCAAAAATCATGTTTTACTGTCCTGTGGTCTCAGCCTCAGATACTTATCAAATCACACAAAGCTCTTCTGGAAACAAACAAACAAATGAACAAAATATGTTCTCCTTCATTTCTGTCAAACAAAGTTGTATGACACGTTTCCAGCGGTTAGTATCATGGTTGCTAGGCAACCTGGGAAGCGCGACGGTCATTGGTACTTCATGGCTTGTGTAGTTACTAGGTAACAAAAGCTCAACACTGCCCCTAGCGTCCTGGAGCACTTCCGTTGTGTTTTGGGGTTTGCATGTGCTTTGGAGTTTGCAAGTGCTTTGGAGTTTGCAAGTGTTTTGGAGTTTGCAAGTGCTTTGGAGTTTGCAAGTGTTTTGGAGTTTGCAAGTGTTTTGCATTTTGCAAGTGTTTTGGATTTTGCAAGTGCGTTGGAGTTTGCAAGTGCTTTGGAGTTTCCAAGTGTTTTGGATTTTCAAGTGTTTTGGAGTTTGCATGTGTTTTGGAGTTTGTACGTGCTTTGTCTCTAGCACTAGATTTACTATCCTGCGCAAATTTGCGTAACTTCCCTAAACCCAACACCCCCTAGAATTACTGGCTTTTTTATTTTCTGGTGCAAGTCCCGAGGTGTTAAGCACCCCTGCTGAGATTTTCACAGGTCGTCAGCTTGTTTCTCCTACAGCTTTTGTTGTGCAAACCACCCATTGTCCTTGAGGCCTGGCACATTTGCATTTGCTCACTCAGAGTTGCTCAGATCCAAGGCAGGCCAAACCTCTGTGTTACAACTTTCAGGAATGCCTGGTAGAAATGCTTCAACTTACTCATGAGATTTTGACCACATTTTTTGCGGAAGTCACAACTATACTGAATGCACGACCGTTGTTGCCAGCTGCAAGAAATGCTTGGTAGGGAACAGCTGTTCCCTACCAAGGTTCGTTTCAAAGTTTGAAACACTTTGAAATAAAACAGACTTGTGTACCCATATATTGTGAATGTCTGTCTTTTGTATGTAGGTTGTAAGACAGAGGTTTGGCCTGCCTTGGATCTAAGTAAGCAAATGCCAATGTTGCACAAACACAAACACACACACACACACACACACACACACACACACACACACACAGCAAATCTGCATTTATTTGTCCCACAAGTGGAAAATCTGCATTGTCATTGCAAAAAAGTGGACAGAGCACAGTATAGAAAGTGCACTATACAAACAATCTGGAAACATAAATATGGACACGTGTATTAAAAAATATTGGTGTATGTATACACACACACATATCTATCTATCTACGTGTGTGTGTGTGTGTGTGTGTGTATATATATATACACACACACACACACATATATATATATATATATATATATATATATATATATATATATATATATATATATATATATATATATATATATATGATATAGATGTGTCTGTGTGTATAACTAGACTTTATGCATATTATATAACGTGTGGCTATATAAATATATGTACAACTCTATGTATATATGTTTATGGCCAGGCATCCAATGTAGTGACAAGGATTGACAAGATCTAATATTGCATATGAGAAATATTGCACATAGAAACTACCATGGGGTATAGTACGCTGCAGGTAAGGAAGGAAAGTAGCCTTGCAGGGAAGAAAAGAATGGTCCAAGTCAGGCCAAACCTCTGTGTTACAACTTTCAGAAATGCCTGCCGTATCTATACAAAATATCCCACACATTGACTGACCTGCAAATATAAAAGACACACATTCACACCTTCCTTGACTCTCAGCACAGATCTTCCATTGTTCCATCGTCACTGTGTATGTGAGGGAGTGGCATTGCTTGCCTACAGCACTGTGCTGTGCATAAAAGCAGACCGACTCAGGCCGGAGAATCATTTCTTGTTCGCATTTCTGAGAACGCACATCAGGATGGCCTCCGTATCACTGCCACGCAGGAAGAACCTCTCCACGCAACAGGCTTTGGCCTTACTTCGGGAAATGGACGAAGCAGATTCTGATGGAGGAGAGGTTTCATTTGTCCAGCAGGCCACTGATACCTCCTCAGAAGAATCTGAAAATGAGACGGAACAAGAACCCAACATGCCTCCACGGAAGAGGCCCCGTGGTACTGGGAAGCCCAGCCAGAACCACACGGCAAAAGACGGCACTGTGTGGGTTGAGGAGGACATTGGAATGCCCAGTGCAGAAGCAAATCGTTCGTGCTTCACTGCGCAAGCTGGACCCACAGAGTCTGCTGAGGTTTGTCACTGCCATATTAGATATGATATTTATATAAACCCATTTAGAGTGAGGTTCATGTAAATTTACCATTTTCTATTTGTTTATCTTCCGACAGCGTAAAGTTACAAGTGTGCTCCAAAGCTTCCTTTGCCTGTTAGACGTGGGAATGCTGCAGACCATCAGAGAGTGCACGGTACATCAAGCCCGCAGAACAGAGCCGGACTGGAATTTGGCAGTTCATGAACTTATGGCACCCATTTCAATCCTGTTTGTAAGAGCAATCGTGTCCTGTTGGTGCCATTGTGGATTGCTGGTCAGAAAGTTTTCTGGTGCCACTAATCAAAGAGACAATGCCCCGAGATAGATTCATTTCAATTATGCAACACCTTCGATTTGATGACAGGGACACGCGGGCAGAACGGGTGAAAACAGACAAATTTGCAGCGATCTCCGACATCTGGACATGCTTCAACGAGAACTGTGCTAAGAGTTTCACTCCAGGGGAACACATGACCATAGATGAACAGCTGTTCCCTACCAAGGTTTGTTGTCCATTCACCCAGTATATTGCAACCAAGCCAGACAAATTTGGGATCAAGTTCTGGATGGCCACGGATTTGGACACCAAATATGTCTGCAGTGCATCTCCTTACTTGGGAAAGGACCCCAGTCGTCAGAAGGGAGAGAGGCTGGCAGAGAACGTGGTCATGAAACTGATGGAGCCGTTTTTGGATGATGGAAGAAATGTCACAACGGACAATTTCTTTACTTCACTGTCACTGTCGCACAGACTGCTGCAGCGCAAAACAACATTACTGGGCACGGTGAATAAAGTCCGGCGTGAACTTCCTCAGCTTGCAAAAGATACTGCAAAGCGAGAGGTATTCTCCACTTCAGTGCTTAGAAGTGGCAGTGTCTCCTTGACAATTTATGCACCTAAAAAAACCAAGACTGTGTGTGTTCTAAGTTCCATGCACCAAGACGTGACGATCGGTGACGGCAGAAAGAGGAAACCCAACACGATCACAGACTACAACCACATGAAGGTATGTGAATGTGTGTACAATTTTACACCAGTGCTACAATGTTTTCTGATGTGTGCTATACAGGCCTATAGAAAAAAACATATACTCATGACTCTCTCGCTCTGCTTTTACAGTGTGGTGTAGACGTGTTGGACCAAATGACATGGATGTATTCTGTAAGATCAGCAACACGCAGGTGGCCAGTAGCGGTTTTCTACAATATGCTGGACCTGGCGGCAGTGAATGCCTACATTTTGTACAAGGCATGTACAGGGTGGACAGGCAAAAGAAGATTGTTTCTGCGTCTTCTAGCTCAGCAACTTCGTAGCCGATTCATGCAGCACAAGGAAATCTTAGCACAGAGGCAGGCTGCTGCAGCTGCTGTGCCAGGGACTGTAAAGACAACGCAGTGCCAGGTGCAAGAGAGCTGCAACAGGAATCGCAGCAGATTTACCTGTGCAACATGTAAGAAATTCACCTGTGCCAAATGCAGGGATGATGGACACTGGGTCTGCAAACGATGTAAAGTTTGAAACACTTTGAAATAAAACAGACTTGTGTACCCATATATTGTGAATGTCTGTCTTTTGTATGTAGGTTGTAACACAGAAGTTTGGCCTGCCTTGGATCTGAGTAAACAAATGCCAATGTTGCGCACACAAACACACACACACACAGCAAATCTGCACTTATTTGTCCCACAAGTGGAAAATCTGCATTGTCATTGCAAAAAAGTATATATAGTATATATATATATATGTGTGTGTGTGTATATATATATACACACACACACACACATATATATATATGTATATATATATATATATATATATATATATATATATATATATATATATATATATATATATGTGTGTATATGATATAGATGTGTCTGTGTGTATAACTAGACTTTATGCATATTATATAAGGTGTGGCTATATAAATATATAAATATATGTACAACTCTGTGTATATATGTTTATGGACAGGCATGCAGGCAGGTAAGGAAGGAAAGTAGCCTTGCAGGGAAGGAAAAACTTGAATCTCTCATGGTTAGGGGTTGGGGGAGGGTGTGTTTGCACAACAAAAGCAGGAGAACAATGGAGCTGACGACCTGTGAAAATCTCAGCGGGGTACCAAGAGGTGTTAAGGTCGGGGGGGAATTTACGCAAATTTGCGCAGGCCAGTAAATCTAGTAGTAGGGACTTGCACCAGGGAAAAAAGGCTCAGTAATTCTAGTGCTAGGGGCCACCGTACTATTTGTATGCAATGTTCCCGCTAATTTTTCATGTGTCTGAGCGAACACACAAAATCTCTGAGCGATCTCGTGGACCACTGTGAGCGACATTAGACTGTTACACTGTGGTCACACCGGCATCGAATCCATCCAAGTTACATGGTTTATTAAAATAATCAAATTACAGCATTTACATTTATGTTTGACTGCTTTTAATTAAGTGTTTTAGCCCACTTACAATTAAATTTCTTAAAAGAAATCTTGTTTATGACCTGTGTAGTATGTTAACACTATTGGAAGTAAAAATAACTTGAACTCCAATTTTGAAAACACAACTTTCTTTCTTTCTTTCTTTTTTATAAAGCTCTGACTTGTATTATAAGTATGAGTCTGTGGCCTGGGAGAGAGTCCTGTAACTCTCTGTCGGCAAAATACAGTATATAATGACCAATGTTGGGCAATTAATTATATAGTTAAAAGTAACTGAGTTATGCAAACAACAAAGTTTGTTGCAGCTGTTTACCTAAAAATGCAGCCAAGGTGTTTTTAAATAAAGATTTCAAACTATTTACAGAACAATCAGCTGTTCTGCATCAAATTTGATGCCACACAAATTATTTGTGCCACTCCAAAAATAATTTCTGTCCACTATGAGATAAAGAAGAACAACATCCTGATACCTGCAGGCCTGACAGCAGGAGATGTATCACTGCTGTAACACCTGTAACACTCAGCAGTCGCCTCATTGTCCTTACACACACAACAAAACTATTGACCACAATACACACTAACTACACAAGATTTGCGCTAAACGTTGCAAATCTCTCACATCTCAAAACACCACCGTCACTCCTAAAACTTTCTCCCGTTTCTTAACAACTAAATGCCATGTTTTGATTGGTCGACATGGTACATTTTTCCACCAAGGAAAGGGCGGTGTCATGGTCCTGAGTCCATGACTCGGGGATTTTGTGTTTGGTGTATTTATTGTTATTATTTGTGGGCTGTTTTGGGATGGTTTGTGTTTTGGGATTTTAGATACTGGGTTTCTGGGTTTGTGCTCCCTCTGTTGGTCCCTGGTGTTAGTGTTCCCCTGTCTCGTCAGGTTAATCAGGTCCAGCTGTGTCTCCCACCTGTATGTGATTGCCCAGTGTCCCTCTGTGTATTTATAGTGTGTGTTTCCCTCAGTTCCTCGTTGCGTCGTCTGTGTTCATCACTCTGTGTCACCCTGCCTACTCTGCATTGCTCCGTCTTTCTCTCCGTGACTCCACTATGTGCTCTCCCTGCTGTCCTCCTCTCGTGTTTCAGGTTTGCCATGCTATAGTTTAGTTTTCCCAGTTTAGTTTATCCTCAGTTCTGTTTTGCCATCCCCACTTTGTGTTCTATCTGCTGTAATAAACCTCCCTGCCTCCTAAGCAAGTGCTGCACTCGAGTCCTCCTTCCTCACTTCACACGGCCGCTGCCCCGAGCCGTGACAGGCGGGGTGTTTTGGTTTTGTTTTTGCTCACAGGCGGAGAGTGCTTTTGAGAGTTTTCCTTATAAAACGCCATTTTTACCGTTTCTTTCCTCAGTAAATATAAACAACGACAGTATTCAGGAAGAAAACCAAACATTGCATATATTTTTACCATAACTCTGGTTTTACGTGGCCTATCAACACAATTTAGAAACTGGTATAAAGTCCACACTTTTTTCGTCAATTGTTCCGTCTGTCCTGCTCACAACTCCAATGGTTGTACACGTTGTCATTAACATGGCTTCACTACACATCAGCCACCGCTTTGCTAGCTAAAACACCGGTGTCCGCACATATCTACTTTAATTTCAATTCAGGTTAGATTTTTTTTTTTGTGTGTGTGTGTGTGTGTGTGTGTGTGTGTGTGTGTGCGCGCGCAACACAGAATTTCTGTGCGCAGAGACCGTGCCAACAGTGCGCAGATATTGGGGCAATGTTAGAGGGAACATTGTTTGTAAGGCAGTATTGGAGGCGGCAGGTAGGGCAATAAAGAAGAAGGAAGGTATAAGGGAAAAGAGGATTGTACCTTGGTGGATAAAGGAGTGTGAGGATGTGATTAGATGTCAAAATAAGGCTTTTAAAATTTTAAAGAGGAATCACAATTTTCAGAATCTTTTTGGATACCGAAATTTACAAGCTAAAGTAAGGCTAACCGTTAAAAAAGCAAAGAGGGATTTCTGGAGAGGTTTTTGTAATTCAGTTGGGAGGGAGACCAAAATACACAGCGTGTGGTCGATGATTAGAAGGATGAATGGCATAAAAAGGGAGTATGGGTATCCAATTCTGAGGGATGGAGAAGTAACAGAGGTTAAAGATGAGGACAAGGTTAACATGTTGGCAAAAACGTTTGTCAAAATCCATAGTTCAGACAATGTTGGTGAAGAAGGCTGAAGAGGCAGAGAATTGACAGTCACAGAAAATAGAGATTTATTGGGTATGGTAGAAGATACAGATGGTCTATTGAATATTGCTTTTACGAAGTCAGAACTGCATCGAGTACTCCAGAAATGTAAATTATCAGGACCAGGAAAGGATCAGGTGTGTTATATCATGTTAAACCATCTTAGTGAGTCAGGTAAAGAGCTTTTGTTAGAGTTGTATAATAGGGTTTGGGAGGGTGGGAAGCTGCCGAAAAGCTGGAAGGAAGCTGTGGTGGTACCCATACGGAAACCAGGAAAGGATGACACCAATCCAGAAAATTTTAGACCCATAGCTTTGACCTCGCATGTTTGTAAAGTAATGGAGCATATGATAAATGAAAGATTAACGTACTATTTAGAAACTAGAGGCTTTCTCTCTAAACATCAAAGTGGGTTTAGGAGAGCGAGGACTACCATGGATCCAGTCTTGTGTTTGGAGCATGAAGTTAGAAAAGCCCAAATAAACAAAGAAAGTGTAGTTGCTGTGTTTTTTGATATTGAAAAAGCCTATAACTTGATGTGGAGGGAAGGCTTACTAATTAAACTCTGTAAATTGGGTATTAGGGGGAGGATGTACAGGTGGATTATGGATTTTTTACTGGGAAGACAAATTCAAGTGAGGATTGGGACGGTTTATTCTGAAAGTTTTTTTGGTAGAAAACGGTACACCTCAAGGGAGCATAGTGAGCCTTTTGTTATTTTCTTTAATGATAAATGATGTGAAACAAATGGCCATTTTACCATTTGTTTGATAGCATAGAGGGTGGAATGGGGCGTTCGCTTTTTGCTGATGATGGGGCAATATGGAAGAGAGGGAACAATGTTGACTTTATTGTGAGGAAACTGCAGGGAGCAATTGGGAACGTTGAAGAGTGGTCATATAGGTGGGGTTTTAAATTTTCAGTGGATAAGACCGAGACAGTGTTCCTTACAAGGAAAAGGGTTAGTGAGGATGTTAAGCTAAAGTTGTATGGTTTAGAGTTAGAACGAGTTAGGCAATTTAAGTGTCTGGGAATGTGGTTGGATGAAAGGCTGACATGGGGGGTTCATATTCAGAAAATGGTGGATAAATGCAAAAAGGTATTGAATATATTGAGGTGTTTGGTTGGGAGGGAGTGGGGAGCAGACAGGAAGTCCTTGAGAGCCATATATGTGGGGTTGGTAAGATCTGTGTTAGACTATGGGTGTGTAGCATACTGTCCGGCTGCAGACACAACTCTGGTTAAGTTAGACATTATTCAACATCAGGCGCTAAGACTTTGTACAGGTGCTTTTAAAACAACTCCTACTGCAGCTTTGCAGTTGGAGATGGGGGAGATGCCTCTAAGACTAAGAAGAACACAACTTGTACTTAATTACTGGGCAAATCTTCAAGGCCATGGACAGGATCACCCAACACGAGCGGTTCCTAACCCTTTCTGGGAGAAAGAAAGGCGGAAATCATAGAGCTTTGGGTGGATTGTGGGTGGAAGAGCAAGTGAATTTCAACTGGATCAGTTGGACATTTGTCAAAGAGTTTCGTTACCAGCAAATACCAGCAAACCTGGATACTTCCTGAAGCCATAGTTGATTTCACTCTACTGGATAAGAAGACTAAGGATGGGGCATTTATTTTAAACTCCTATACTGTGCAGGCTTACATTGACCAGTTTTATGGTTATGTTCAGTTATATACAGATGCATCTAAGGATTCAGCCAGTCACATTGGTGTAGCAGTTGTGGTCCCAGAGTTCATGGTTAAAATAGGAAAAAGGATCACTGATAGAGTGTCAGTATTTACTGGAGAATTGCTTGCAATCCTGTTGGCGATTCAGTGGGTGGAAGATATGAGGCCAATGAAAACTATTGTTTGTTCAGACTCAAGAGCATCATTGCTTAGTTTACAGTGTAGTCACTCAGATGCAAGAGCAGATATTCTAGCAGAAATTCAGCAAACACTATTCAGAATAAACTTGATGGGTCTTACAGTTGTGTTTCTATGGATTCCAGCCCATAATGGAATACTAAGGAATGAAATGGCAGACAGAGCGGCGAAGCAAGCCACAAAACATGGGATGGTTGACCTGGCTGTTAGTTTTGGTCAAGCTGAAGTGAAGAGTGAAGTGAAGTGTATAAAACAGCAAGAACTGAGGAGTAGATGGCAAAAGCAGGGGGAGGAGGAAAGGAGAGGACGGTGGTTGTATACAATACAAAAGGGGGTAGGAGAAATGAGGACCACTGGAAGGAGCAGGAGAGAGGAGATGGTCATATCGAGATTGAGATTTGGACATACTGGGTTAAATGCTACATTATTCTTGATTGAGAAAAATAATACGGGGAAATGTGCCTTCTGTGGAGCCACAGAAACTATAGAGCATGTGATATTGCACTGTCAGAAATATCAGGTGGAGAGGAGACAATTATCTCAAAACCTTATTAATATGAAAATGAAATTGGATCTGGTTGACCTATTGCAAAAGGATTCAGGAAGTAAGAGTTACCGGGCTTTATTTCAGTTTTTTAAAGCGGGAAGAGTGTTTGAAAGGCTTTGAGGTTGTTTTTGTTTGTTTGTTTGGGGGTGGGGGGTCATTCCAGTCCACACTCCATACTAGTGGTGGCGGTAATGTACCAATCAGTTGTTTGCCAACCGCCAATAATACGTAACAGAAGAAGAAGAAGAAGAAGAAGAAATGCAGACAGTCCTTGCGGAGCTGCTACCTAAAGGAGTAAAAAAATATTAAAAAACAAGCCAGAAGTCTACATAAAGCCATTTTTGTACTCTGGAGAATGTATTTTTGTTTTTCCGACCTGTCCTTGCCTTGGTGACGTGTGAACATAACTGAACGGGACTTGGTGAGTTCAGAAATTGTATTTTATTTCATGCAAGAAATGTTTTGTTGTATTATATTGCTCATTTCATGCAAATGGAGAGCCAAGGTTTATAATGTTTTATGTTAAAAACAGTGGATTGGTGCTTAACCGACATACAGGCTGCAGTTCAAAGGCCTTTGACGGTGTTTCAGCGCGCCATACTGGCGTCACCTCATTTACGGCTAAATAAGCTGGAAAAAACGGACTTTTACTGTTATTTAAGGGCTACCTATGTGTTATTTTTAAATGCTTATGCATATTGCTTTGTTGTTATGGTAGGCCATTAAGGTTTGGATCGGGAAATGCTGAGCTAGAATCGGAGTTTGATCCGCTGAGCGAGAAAACAAGATGGCGAGCCACCCAGCGACCCATTGAACTGTAGCAAGCACGAAAAAGGAAAACCGCCCCCTGCTGGACGTTGAGCTCTTTCGATGAAAAGAAAACTGGTAGGATTAATCCATACACCTCTGCAAAAGAACAGTGGACTTTCAAAGCACTGGATAACCATTCAGAGCAATTCCAGGATTAATAGTTAAAGGACACAGAGACAACTTTCTTTTGCTTGTTGTTTTTTTTTGTTTAAGGGATTTATTCAGCCTTTTACTCAGTTGTTTTCAGTTTTACATTTATTTATTTATTTTTGTAATTTATTTTGGTCAACCTTAGATTTTAATGCTGTAATGGTGTTAATGGAAATGTAAATAATTTTGTTGGGTTAAAACAAAATAAGGAATGGTTGAAATTTAAAGGTGAACTTAGACCAAGATTAAATTAAATCTTGGGCTTAAAAGAACTAAGCTTGATTTAAAATAACACAGTGTTAATGCAAATAGATCAAAAGTTAAACTTGAACTTAGAACTTGAAATGAATAAGACAATAACCTAGGTTGAAAATAACATCCTTTTAAAGCCAAATAAAAGGTTTTGGGATAAATAGGATAAATTAACAGAACTTACTGAACTAAAAAGCGAAAGAAAATATCTTGTTTTCCTTAAATGTGTGATGTTGAATGTTTTATGTAATGTGTGCTAACTGTCTATTCTCTGTCTTCACAAAATAATAAGCCAGCAATTTAAACTTATTTCCTGGTCTGTGGTCTTTATTACACGTTACACTCATTACTACTCTAGTAGTCGAACTTAACTGGTCCTAGTATGCTGTAACGACTCCAGAAGTGTTACATAAGCATCACAGCAGATGCCTTTGTGTCAAAGTAGCTGAAGATAAAACAGAAAAACATGAAGGTTTTATTACAGACACAGCTGAGCGTTTTGCATTTTGCATCATTTTAAAAAGTTTAAATTTGTTCAGGAGCCTATTGAACGGCAGAAATTAGGTTTTCTTTTCAGAAGAAAGTAAAAGGAAAAAAAACAGCGGCCGACGCTGTAAACAACAGTAGACTTGTGCGTAATAAGCAAGCGAATAATGCAGAAAACAGATTTTTAGACGGGAAACTGTTCTTGAAGTACAGAGAGAGAGAGAGAGAGCTGTGCATGAAGTGTGATTTTATCGTGGTGGAAGCAAAACACCAAAAGTCAGAGGGAATTCATGACGATGTTTATGTGAAGTGTAGTTTGGGTCTTCTTTTGCTGCTGGTTCGGTCAATATTGTTTGGAGAGAGATAAAACGTGCAGCTTCAAAATCAGCGCAAAAAGGACGTAAACACAGAGCACGGACCCGCCGAAACATCAGAATCAGCGAGCTGTCGGCTTTCAGCCCGACCGTGTCTGTGCCGTCGGGTGAGAAAAGCGACAACTTACTGATTCTGATGCGTCGGAGGGTCCGTTTACGTCTTTGTGCAGAATCCGTGTTCCTGCTCTCATTTACTGTTTTAGCTGTTTGGTGGTTGTCAAAATTTTGTGAGGTTTAACCTGAGATTCTGGCGTTTCGGGCAAAATAAATTCATATTAAAAGATCGAATCAGGATTTTAATGAATCGATTTCACGTTATCCAAGCTAGAATCAATAAATCGATTATCAAAACCCACCCCTATCACAAGGCACATCAATTTTGAGGAAATTCATGTTTTCATGCTGTTTTCCAACTCAGTTAAATCTGGAGCATTTGACTCAAATGGACTCAGGAATGTCAGTGCGGTCCATGATAGTGATTTTTTCTTTGTAAAACAGAAGCTCTGTGATTATAATCAATGTTTTCTTCTCATCTTTTTTTATTATTATTATTGTTTTTACTGAACATTAGCATGCATTCTACAAAAGTATTTCCTAATTTAAATAAAATAAAGCCAATTGATGTTAACCGGTTAATTACTATTAACCAGTTTGTATTAAAGTGAATAAGTGTAAAGTTTGTCAGGTGATCCCCCCCTAAAACTCTCAGAGGTTTGTCCTGGTCCCTGGTCACGTTCTGTATTAAGGGCTCCTTTTTCCGTGTTCTTGTTTTCTGTTTGTCCAAATATTTGGGTAAAGTTCTGTGTGTCGGTCAGATCTCAGGTCTGTTGATTCTTCTAGAGATCATGAACAGGTCACATAAATCCATCACTCTAACAGTTACCTACATATTTCATTTTCATTTCTGTGTGCATGTAAGGACAGCCACCAGTGATCCTACAGTGTTTCTGTTTTTACTATTAGACAAACTAAACAATTGGAGAGTCACACATGGACTGCTTACACTGCAAGATGGGGAGGATGTGGGTTGCATGAAGTTTCAAAGGGAGAATGACAGAGAGTACATATTTAAACCACACAAAGTGGAGGCTGATTGGCCCAAAGAAGGCAGGCAGGCAAGAAGATGACTGAACTAGAGTAACGATAAAAGTATTGAGAGTGACAGCGTGGGAAAGTGGTCGTGATGTAAAGAAGAGAAAGAAACCAAACACCTGGGAAAAGAGGCAGATGACTGACTACAGATCTTCCTTTTTGAACTTTGGACTAAATCAGAAAAAAAAAATAACTTTGTGTTTAAGTTACGAGTGGAAGGGAGTGCTGTCCTTGTAGAATCAGTGCCTGGTATATTCAATTAGGAGATTTTTACGGATAATCTTAAAAGTAGAGACAGACTCTGTCTCCCGAATCCAAACTGGAAGCTGGTTCCACAGAAGAGGGGCCTGAAAACTGAAGGCTCTGCCTCCCATTCTACTTTTAAATACTCTAGGAACAACAATTAGGCCTGCAGAGCGAGAGCGAAGTGCTCTAATAGGGTGATATGGTACTACAAGGTCATTAAGATAAGATGGGGCCTGATTATTTAAGACCTTGTATGTGAGGAGCAGGATTTTGAATTCAATTCTGGATTTAACAGGAAGCCAATGAAGGGAAGCCAAAACAGGAGAAATATGCTCTCTCTTTCTAGTCCCTGTCAGTACTCTTGCTGCAGCATTTTGGATTAACTGAAGGCTTTTCAGCAAGTTTTAAGACATCCTGATAATAATGAATTACAGTAGTCCAGCCTGGAAGTAATAAATGCATGAACTAGTTTTTCAGCGTCACTCTGAGACAGGATATTTCTAATTTTAGAGATGTTGCACAAATGGAAGAAAGCAGTCTTACATATTTGTTTAATATGTGCGTTGAAGGACATGTCTTGGTCAAAAATGACTCCAAGGTTCCTCACAGCGTTACTGGAGGCCAAGGTAATGCCATCCAGAGTAAGAATCTGGTTAGATACCATATTTCTAAGATTTTCAGGGCCGAGTACAGTAACCTCAGTTTTATCTGAATTAAGAAGCAGAAAGTTAGCGGCCATCCAGGTCTTTATGTCTTTAAGACATTCCTGCAGTTTAACTAATTGGTGTGTGTTACCTGGCTTCATGGATAGATAGAACTGGGTGTCATCTGCATAGCAGTGAAAATGTATACTATGTCTTCTAATGATGCTGCCTAGGGGAAGCATGTATAATGTAAACATCTAAAGTCATTGCATATGTGCAGGTCACCATTTGGCTTAACAACTAAGACAAGGGGGGTGAGAATTCACTCTGGGACTTACGGATTATCCCTGACTCCTCCATCTCATCTAGGGCAGTGCGAAGCTTCTCGTAATGGCATGGTGGGACCCGTCTGTATGGCAGTCTGAAGGGCTTGTCATCTACCAGGCGGATTCTGTGGACAAAGTCAGCAGCCTCACCACAGTCCATTTTGTGCCTTGAAAAGATGGACTCATACTGCTCAATGAGTCGCAGCAGCCTATCTCTCCATTCTGGGGAAACTTCACAGGACGAGAGGTCCAGGTCCTGCAGGCCCAAATCACACAAGCGCTGTGACTTCTCCGCTTCTAATCTCGGTGCGGGCAACGAGTTCTGTGTGTATTGTGTACTGGATCGAATTTGAACAGGTTCAGGTAAGTCCTGCACAGAAAGACAGGGGGACACATCAGCAACCTTAGCATTTTTCCTGAGAGTGAGGGGCTTGTTAGAGGGATTCCCCACTTTAAGAGGGACCCAGCCATCCCCAAACAAGGAAGTGACAACTTGCCCCACTAGGATTTGTGCAGGTTTTGATCGAGACTGAGTGGGTTCAATAATGACAGCACTTCCCACCGCTGAGGCATCAGGAGCAGGCAGCTTAGCCCACACTAAATGTTCAGACAAGGGCTGCAAGGTGACGCGTCTCCTAAGCTTTGCAGTGCCAAAACTTGGAGGCATTACTCTGCCACCACAGTCATCAGAATAGGACAGCAAAGTTGCCAAATGAGGAAAAGCATCATCCTGGGTACCAACAGTCATTTTTAACTGTGAAATAAGCCACTTTATCGCATTGCTGCCCAGAATCATGTCATCAGCCTGGCCCAGAACCACCAGAACAGGAATCACCACCTTAAAGCCATATATTGATACTGTAAGATCATACATAGCAGAAGGCGTAACAAGGTGACCCCCACAACCAACAATGACAATGTCTTCAGCTTAACGTCTCTCAATATCAGGTATCGATTGTGAAAGCTTCATTTCAACTGTCTCACTTATGGTGCACGCCATAGATCCACTGTCCACTAACGCTTTAAGAACTTGTCCACTACTAGTAGTCACTGCAGAGTAGAATACGCTATCAGTGTTTGAGAGCCTATGCAAGCCCTGTGCAATCAGTGTTTTATTTGGCGGGACGATGCCACTGTAAGTGGAATACAAAGTGTCATAATCATTAATATAAGACATGTCCAAGGTGGGAGCCGTACTTGCTGGATCTGCGCTGTCCTCCCCTCCACGCAGATCGTTCAGTTTCCCTGATGACCATTGGAAGGAGGACACTTGCCCTCTGGGCAGTTACGTCTCGAATGATCACGTAGGTGACACAGGAAACACAATCTGTTCTCCCGACAGTGCGTGAGTGTGGAGTGGGAACTATCTCTGCAGATGTAACATGGTGTGTCATCCAAGCCCGGTATTCTCGGCAGTCGGGCACTCTGTCGCCTGGCATTAGCCCGAGCATAGCCTGGGCCTTGAAGCAGCACCTTCTCTAGCATGCTGATCAACCTCTCAATAGCAGGGCCATCCTGACTCACAGATGGTCTCTGCTCATGTGCTACTCCTTGCCAAGCAGGGAGTAGCGTTTATGCTAACTTCTGCTTTATTCACATAGACACAGTTACCCTTCTGTGGAGGAGACTGGAACCTGTCAGGAGTAGTAAGATATTATGCTGCTATTATTTGCTGCTATTTTTAGTCAAAACATAATTAGGTTCGTATAGCATAGTAGGGAGAAGGTGTTTTTTATCCCTAACAGGAGAAGATTTCCAGAAGAGAGGGATCCAAAAAAGGACAGACCACTGGAGATTCACAAGTGTAAGGGGTCTCTCACCGGGTGTGAGTGGGTCCAGGGGTGAGGGAGGAGTGCTGATTGAGCTCAGCTCGCACTCTCATTCTCTCCAGCCTCTGACCAACTTTAGGCTCACTGATACTTTGGTGTGATTAACCTCAAGCATAAGTGTTCTGAAGTGGGAGGTGGCATTTTATTACTGGACCAACTAGATGACTTGAGGTCGTTGTCTGATTTGCTAAGTCAGAGGACGGCGAGAGAGGGTCAGAGCGGGAATAGTGACCCGGATGTCAATGATGCCATGGATGGACGTGGGAGCAGCTGAATGGGCCGAGGAGTGACCCTACATAGTGTATGGCGACCTCTGGTGGTCCAGAGGTCGAGAGAGGGAGTGTCAGGAGTAGTAAGATATTATGCTGCTATTATTTGCTGCTATTTTTATAATCATCAGTACCATTCCATTAATAACACTATGGATATCGCATTCAGATGTTCAAACATATTGGTATCATATTAGTCTTAATTATAGGTCCAAGAAGAACCACTTTAAGCTGTTGAGTTGAATCTATAATCTTAAAATGTTTATAGGCAGATTACATTGCGTTATTTGAAAGGCTCACCTCTGAATATAATCTGGGCCTAAAAGTCTTGACAGGAAACGGCAGGTTCGCAGAGTATGCTTTGCAGGAAATGAAACTGAAAGCAGAGTCTCAGGAGACTCTCACTGGTTTATTCTCTATTATCTTTTATTCATTTATATCTTTGGATTAAGCTTTTAGTAGAGGTTCTTGATTAAAATATTTACTCAACATATTACATATATAGTTCCAGTTAGGTTATTACATGTAAGGATGAGCCTCTGTTCTGGTGAAAGGTCAGAAGTGCAACGGGTGAGATGAGAGAGCATTTAAGGATGAGACACACATACACCCATATACAGTTAGAGAGAATCACTTATAGGTGAAAGTTTAATCATGTTTTGCTTGCAACTGCAAAATTGTGCGTGCATATGTGACAGTTTGTGCAGAACGTGGGCCTGATGTTCCAGAAGATAACCCTGGGCAGGATGGTGACAGAAAGCACCTGGCTTCGACGCGAAGACAATGTTCTTCTTAAACTGTGTTAAAAGTTGTCAACAGAACATTTGTGGTTTTGAAACTGATGCATGTACTGACGTAGAGAGGGCGTCATTAAACATACCTCGTTGATATAAAAGCATTGCTGTGTCATTGCTGGGCGGAGATCTGATTGCTGTTTGCATACAGTGTCACATCTCACCACGCTGCGTGTCTTCATTAAAAAAAACTATCGTCTGACTACACCCGGCCGGACCAGTGTTGTTATTTGGATTTCCAGTATATCTCTCCTTAACTTCTGAATCTTAACAAACCCCTTACCCAGGTGATACTCATCCAGTACCTCCTGAACTTCACGAGCTGACCATTTATCACATGTTTTGGTTCTAAATATAAAAGAGCCAAGTCTCTGCAGGGGCAGTGTCTGATGAACATGAGTGCAACCTCCACACCAGAGTTCTCAAAAGATTTACCCTGCTCCTTAAGACAGTGACCAACAACATCAGCAGCCTTGTTCAGCCTCAGCCAATAGTCATATGGATCCTCCCAGTCCTTTGGCGGAGTGGAATAAAAGTCAGCCAGGGGCACAGACGAGCACTGGGTGGAACTAAAATGTTTGTGCAGAAGTCTGTAGATAGCTTCTGGATTATGCTGGACATCAATTCCACCATTCCTCACACCAAATTTCACAACATCTTTTGCCCTGCCTCTCAGATGCATCAAAATCTCCTCAGCTTGGTTTTCTAGGAGAATGCCACTCTTCTTTATGCATGGCTTCCTGCCACTCATCAACAGACAATGATTCCGAACTCTCCCCCCAAGCACAGGTGGATCTTTAACCTGTCGTGGAGCCACCAGCTGGACTTGAGAGATATCTAGTGAGCGGCTGGAGGGGAGATCTGTTGTTTCATGCGTCACCTCAGGACATGTATATGTAGCAGATGCAGGGCTCGAAGTGTGTGGCGTAGTCAAGTGTGACAGAATGCTATAAGCCAGGTGTTCAAATTCAAATTCAAATTTTATTTGTCACACACACACACACACACAACTATACACAGTATGACATAGGGGTGAAATGCTTGTAGCTGTACAATGCCCGACCATTAACCCTTTAAAACCGGTCGGAGCGGGCACACTCCGTTTTGCGTAACTATTTTTAAATCCCGGTAGCTCTGCAACCATGTAAGCTAGAGCAATATTTTTTTTTACATATGAAACCGGAGAAGTTGTACTTACATCTTATGCCATCAGCTTGTCCTAGGTCATGGTTTTCTTCCACATATAGCTTTGCAAAAACTGCATAAAAGCGCTTGCAGAAATAAAAACATAATATTCCAGAAACACGTTTTGCCGATCCGATCAGCTGTTCATAACACTTCCTACGTTGGAATAGACGTCAGCGCGAACTTTCGCATGTCCGCCATTACCTGCCCGAAACCGGAAGTGACGTCATTTTCGCGGAAATGTAGTTTTTTTTACTATCAGGGCCTCAGAGCCTATACTGGTGTTTTTAAAAGTTATCTTTGACTTTATGAGTTTCTGTGTCGTTTCTGGGATGCTTAGAACTCGAATTGCACTGCTGGAAACTGTTTATTTTGATGCATATGCTGCTTTTTTACAAATTTGCACTATAATATTTATTTTCGTTTTTCCTGCAGTATATAAAAATTGGTGTATTTCAAAAGTAAAACTATGAAGACACTTCAAATAAATTTCCTGTGGTGGTAAACTAGTTTGTGCAACTTTTTTGTATTTACAGTTTTGAGGGATAAGCCTCTTAAATTTCTCTAACTAGAAATATATGTTAGAAAAACAAAAACAATTTTCAATTTTTTTGTAGTTTATTGCACTTTTTTGCAATTTATGTAATTACTATGCACTTAATGCATACATATTCTTAAAATTTGGGCTATAATGGTTATATTGATGTATATCAACTTGAAATGCTCCCAAAATTGGCACTACAGCATGTAAAAATATAATATAAGCTCTGGCGGACTTGGTTCTATGGTAGGTCTTAAAGGGTTAAATGACAGAAAAAAGTTTTACAGTATTTACAATTTACAGGTTACTACAAAATTTACAAATTAACTTAGAAATTTACAGTAAAAAATGTGCAAATAGCAGAAAGAGATTATAAAGATTATAAATTATAGGAAATGTGTGGTGGTGCGTGTGTTAATGTGATGTGTGTGAGAGTCCAGTCTTATAGTTCAGGGCCCGAATAGCCTGGGGGAAGAAGCTCCTCCTCATTCTCTCTGTTTTGGCCTTAAGGGAGCGGAAGCACTTCCCAGACCTCAACAGTGAGAAGAGTCCATTGTTGGGATGGGAGAGGTCCATCATAATCTTCCTAGCTTTGGACTTGCACCGCTTGGTGTAGATGGACAGCAGGTCAGGGAGCTCTGATTGAATGATGCGTTCGGCCGAGTGCACCACTCTTTGCAGATCTCGTCTGTCCTGCTTGGTGCTGTTCCCAAACCAGGTGCAGATGTTTCCCGTCAGGATGCTCTCGATGGTGCAGGAGTAAAAGTTCTTGAGCACCTTCAGTGGCAGATGGAAGTCTCTAAGTCTTCTGAGGAAGAAGAGACGCTGACGGGCTTTCTTAACCAGGGTGTTGATGTGACAGGACCATGACAGGTCCTGAGTGATGTGGACACCCAGGTATCAGAAACTGTCCACTCTCTCCACTGGCGTGCCACTGATGATGAGGGGTTTGTAATTCCTCGCCTGCTTTGTAGTGAAGTCCACGATCAGCTCCTTAGTCTTGCTGATGTTTAGGAGGAGGTTATTCTCCTGGCACCAGTTCTCCAGGTTCCTAATCTCCTCCAGTTAGGCCGTCTCGATGTTGTCGGAGATCAGGCCTACAACAACAGTGTCGTCAGCAAACTTGACAATGGAGGTGGTGTCTGATGTGGCTACACAGTCATAAGTGTACAGTGAGTACAGCAGGGGGCTTAGAACACAGCCTTGAGCCACTCCAGTGCTGAGTGAGATGGAGGGGGAGACTTGTTTTCCCACCCTCACTGATTGGGGTCTGTTTGTGAGGAAGTTGAGGATCCGTCAACTTGGTGAAAAGCTTAGAGGAAATTATTGTGTTGAATGCTGAACTGTAGTCCACGAACAGCATCCTAACATAATTCCCTCTGCCAGTTTCCAGGTGACTCAGGGATGTGTGGAGCAGGTGAGATATGGCATCGTCTGTGGAACGATTAGTCCGGTAAGCAAACTGAAGTGAGTCGATGGTGGCAGGAAGTGAAGAAGTGATATGATCTCTCATCAGTCTTTCAAAACACTTCATCACAATTGAAGTCAGTGCTACTGGACGGTAGTCATTGTGGCAAGCGGGCTGTTGTTTCTTTGGAACAGGAACAATAATGGACTGTTTGAAGCACGTGGGAACCACTGCCACTGGTGCTAGCTGGTCAGCACAGGCTCTATCAAGACAAAGTATAACCAATATGCTGTGGGGAAGTGAACAATGCATGGTCAAAAGTATTGGCACCCTTCACAAGTGTCTTTTGCAGTGATATACCACACTAGCATTTTTTAAAATCCAAAGCAAAGGTTATAGGTAGTCAGACGTCAGCTAACTTTTGGTCTAGCCCTAAGTCTCGGCCAGGCTTGGACCCGGATTCAGACTGATATTTTATTAAAACAAACAAACAAACACACACACACTGAATATGGCTCCAAACCCGACCGAGACTCAGAGCCAGACCTGGACTCCAACCACAACAAAGCGAGACTCCAGATCCCAGAGTCTCAGTTATGAGAAATAACAAAGCCATATTTGCTCACCTCTGAAGAAACTCTAGAGTGGAAGCCAGCTCAGATGGATAATGGATGTTAAAATTGTAGTAGCTCCCGAACATGAGGCACAGTGCAGAAATGAAGGAGGCTATGTTTGTGCTGACGAGGTTCCGATCAATACTCAGCATGTATCTTCTTGAGGAATAGCAGGACTGTCCTGTGAACAAATTATTTAACAGGGTATATCAATAAGCACGGCAGTCACATGACATTCTATAAAAAGTGCACTTAAAAAAAAAAGAGAGAGAGAGCTATGAAACAGACTTACCACACACAATAATAGTGGGTGTCAGAGGCACTTGCTCCAGTTGTACCTCATCTGCCAGACATGTATCTTCAACACAGAAAAGCATGGACTCCTCCTTCTCTTCAAAGTAGCTGAGCAGAAGCAGGACCATCTCTTTCACATCATCTGAGCAGCCACTCTGCGGTCCCCGCATCCTCTGAAGCCTTGCATAAGCCTGAAGGAACGCCTTGCTTTTGCTGACAGCAACTGTGGTCATGTAGTCCAGAAGCCTTTTCCCCTTCAAATCCAAATTTCGTGTGAATGTCTCTTTGAGGTCAATCCCAGTAAGTTCCTTGAAGTGGACAGACATGCCAAGTTCATCAGAACATCACCTTGAGTTTTTCCATCTTTTGCTGTTGGCTCTCTGGAGTTTCTTCAAGAGGCAGAAATTCTACATTCCATTTAATGCACCCGTATGTATCCTGCATTGCTGCTCTTTCTTCCAAAGGGATCTCGTCTGTGTGGTCTGAGTCAGTCTGATGTTTTCTTTTTCTTATTTTGGGTGTTGAAGTGCGCCTTACATTTTCAATTCTGTTCTGCAACTGTTTGACAAGGGAAAGGTAGTCTGTGCCAACAATATCACCCTCTATTACATCTTGCAGAGAATTGGGATATTTTGCCACCATTTTTTTTGCAACGTCAACTGAATGTTTTCTACCTACATGAGGGCATTTTTCCATCATCTCAGTCACAACAATCCGGACCATTTGCCTCCTCAGTTTTGGGCGAGGCCTTTTCCCCCTCTCCAGAAAATGCATCACTTCTGCAGGAAGTTTACTCCATGGAATTTCAAAGTTGTCATCCCAATGTATGTCACATCCTGGGCTGCTGGAGGAGGTCGACGATAGACTTTGGGGTGAAATAGAGAGCAATGACAGCGACTGGGTGGATGAGGCTTCCACAGATGACAGTGAGCTGTTCTCTGGAGTTTGGTCTTTAAATTACAAAAAACAAAAATACAATTATGATTCACACTGTATGCCTGTCCATGACCATCTCTACTTTTTATTTTGAAGAGTTGTCTGTTGTTTTTACTTACATTTCTGTTTCCAAGCAGAAAGAAGCTTTCTTGCTTGTACAGGTCTTAATACTGTCATCAAATCTGCCTCCGTTACGAAGAGTAGATCATCACTTGTCTCAACTCCAATGGACTGCAAGTGCTCTTCCAGGATGTTTTTGTTCACCGCTTGAAGTTCTGGTAGGACTTCCGTGATGGCGACATCTAGGAAGGTTCGCTCTGAGTCACTCATACTTGCACTGAAGAAGAAATGCCACCTCCAAACAAAATAGAAAATCACATACAGTTCATACACGTAATGGAGCAGGGTATGGATCAGGTAACACTTATATTAATGTTAAACTATTTACAGTGAGAAGTGAGCTATTAGTTGGACATTATTTTGCCACAATACTGTGCTTTAGTGGAATGACTCGGTATCCTTCAAGAATGTATGATACCAAAGGATAGAAATCAGGCAGGTCATTAATTTTGATACACTGTAACCCAAGACTGTCCTTTGTCACAGAATACAGATGGTATTCTGAGAGGAAGATGCCTTTGTGGATATCCATTAGAACATACACAGATGTGTCATTTTGAATCAAGATGAGTAGAAGTTCACCAAACTCCATACACTCGTCATTTCTGTACACAAGAAACTGTCCCTTTTTATATGCAGTGCCCTTGTACTGAATGTCTGTGGTAACTGTGGTATTGCTTTCTGAAAAAGCTAACTCCCTGACTGCATGCTGAATAGTGTGACTGTAGAGGTTGGGATAAAACACACAGCTCTCCTTCACTTGCAGCAGTTCACAGCATTCTTGCCCAGCTAAAAGATAAGCCTGATACATCTGATGACGTGTTGACAAAGTTTGACAAATATTTTTGAAGCTCTTCAAGTGTCTGGCACATCTTTTAAAATAACTGTGTTTACATTCAAACCTAAGCGTCCATAACCTCATCAATGGACCAAATTTCAACAACAGTGCTGAATAATGGCGCAAATAGTGGTGCTTGGGTTTAAGTTGAATTCCAGGAAACAACATCTTTCTCATCTCCAAATATTCTTGGATCAAGATGTCAGCAAATGCTATCTGGGACAAGGAAATGCTCTGAGCACAAATAAGATCCACAATGTCTTTCAACTGGAGAGCTAACTGCCATACTTCATCCTCATGGTTTTGTACTTTGTCACCAATCAAAACTGGCAGCAATCTCAAAAGGTTCCAGTTTTGAACGGCTTGCCCTGATAATTTGGATCCGTCAGGTTTGACAGTACATGGCTTTGTAAGTGCTTCGGATCGTTTATATTTAAACTGTTTAATGCGTCTGTTTAAAAGGGAGTATGTGAACCATTTTTTATTTTTTATAATGTTCTTCAGGTACAGTGCTAGATCATATGACACAACTCCTTCAAAGAGGTCATGACCCAGACAAGGTGGGAGACCAGGCTGGGATACGTGAAAAGACTGAAGGGTATTGAAGATGGAGTTTACCTTTATTCCTCTGACGTCTTGGATAGTTTCAGACTGGAGATCAGCAACAGCCGCGTCATATGTCTCTGGAGTGCGTGGAGGACCACAGGCATTCGGATCAGCATAAAACTCACTTCGTGTTACTTCACAGTACCTGCAAAAATATTGAGAGCAGCTGAAGTTTTCTGTAAACCCTCCTATGCAATGAGAACCCAAGTTGTCCCCAGCAATACAGTAAAGACCTCCTTTAACTGTTTCTCCATCTACATCTATTCCATCTGTCTCCAAGGATTTCAGATCTGCCAACAACTCTGAAAAAACTTTGGCCATTCCAAAACGCTTGAAGTCATTCTCAACACACAACAAGACTAAAAACATATTATCTGTATTTTGAATGACAGATAGACTGCAAGAAGTTTGTGCGTCTTTTTAGCAGAACCCAGGGGATTCACTACCTCAAATGAATCTTGGTACAAAATCAGTTTGAGGCTTTCAGGGTTTTCATTAAAGAACTGGTGACATTTGAAATTTTTCCATCATATAAATCCTTAAAAATCTCTACATCAGGACCCCCAAACTGTTGTGACTGTGTATCCCTCCATAACTGTGACTCTAAAAAGCTCTTCAGAGTTTCTCCCACTGGTATGTAGTAAGCAAATTTTTCTGTCATGTTTTCATCCATTCCCAGTGGCACCTTCTTGGGTTCTGTGTATTTAAACATTTTCTTGAATGTTTGATTTCTGGTGTGTGTTGTTCCTAGTTGTCCCTGATGGCTAGCAGAGAACAAATCTGACTCTTTAATGCAGTCACAGATTTTAGTGACTGCTTCATCTGATAGGTTCATTTCATTTTTTAGTAAACAACTTACCTTATTTATTTTGTAGGCTTGACCCAATTCGTGCACATTCTGCATTTCCTCAGCAATAGTCTGTATAGTAGAGGCAGGAATAAGCAGCTGTCCTTGCAGTTTAAGGTAAAAGAGACACATGTTTCTGAGATAAGACTGACTATCGTTCTCTGGCATATCACTGGCTGAACTAGCAGATGGCATGGCTTCATGTGTGTTTTCTGAATATTCTGTACTGTCATTTGGGGGCTGAGGTTGAGATTCCTTGTACATGTCATCAATACCATCTGGGGAACATGCTTTATGCTTCCTACACATGTGAGAAGTAAATGATGACTTTTTTGTAAACACATGCTTACAACCACTCACTGGACATGACACAGACCTGCCCTCTGCAATATGATCATTTAAGTGAGACACTAGTTCTTTCACTGTTTGAAAATGGCGGGCACATAATGAAACCGCACATTTTAAATCTGCAACAAGAGCTTTAGAAGCAGCTTGAAGTGCAGGTGCATTGTGCACACGATTAAAAATGCCCCTTGAAAGCAGAGTACGTGGTGAATGTTTGACTGCAATTGGCGCCAACACATTTAAAAAGACAACAAGGCTCATTCTTATGCACTCTGCAATGTAGTACATAGCCTCTTAATGTGACCAATACCTTTTTACAAAAGACGCAGATGATCATTTTTAGTATTTCAAAAGTTTGCCCGTGCCTTTCAGCTGAACTAGCATGCTAGCGCTAGGTTATCGAGCATTGGTCTAAATATCAACTGGTGCTTTTATCTCGAAAAAAAAAAGTCGCCAAGATATAAAACTTACCGTGCAAACTTTCTGACGAACAAACACAGATCCTCAAAACACCACTTGAAATCGTATGTTTGTAATTTGTCCTACAAACTTAGTTGCTAAAAGTTCAACGTTTTCTGCTCCCCTCTTCTCTCTCCACTCAGCAAATGGTGCGTGTATAACCAATACGTCTACTCATAAAAGAATGAGTGAAGCAATATGGATAACCACAGAGGACAATTTATTTAGGGTCTGATGGCAATTTACCATCTATGTCCAGCACTTTAAAATATTGATGGACTGGAGCACATATGTCCTTAACATACACTCTTAAACATCAGCTTGATACTGATACATCAAAGGAAACTTAATCGACTCTAAGTGAAAATATTTCAACCTGAACAACTTAGAACTTCCCTGAAATACAATCAAAGACAAGAGGAAATAAAAACATATTTTCATCAATGGCCACTTCTAACCAGGTAGCAAATGAATATTTTGTGTAAAAAGTCTTTTTTTTCTCAGTCCTGGGGTTGTAACATCACAACCTCCTCAGTCTGTAATCAGAGTGTCTATTTGACACTAACCAAAATGTCTTTGAGTAGTCTTTGTGAATAAAAAACAAAACAAAGTAATTGTGTTAGCTGGCCAGCAAAATAAAGAGAGTATATGGTACTGAGTGCGGGTGTGTGTGTGAGTACTTCGGTCCAAATAATCGAGGTCCGGATGGATGAATGAATGGCAGCCGCCGATCCTTTAATGGCACCCGCGAGACAGCCCGACAACGAGGCAGCACAGCAGTAAGGCGGTACAGCAGCGAGGCAGCGCAGCAACGAGGCAGTGCATCAGCGAGGTAACACAGCAACGAGGCGTCTGGCAGGAGATCAAACAATAGTCTTTTTAAGGCTACTGCAGAAGGAGATAATTCCCCGCTAGCTCACCCAAGCTTGCTCTCTGGCACAGCTACAAGCCATGTGAGCTCATAGCCCCTCCCGCTAGGATGTACTACCACAGTCGACTGTCGTAAAGCAGCCGCAAACCAATAGCAATAGAAAAACTCAAAATCATTAAAGAACATTTTATAACTGAACACCCAATACAGATATATACATATATACTGAATATCACACAATCTCAGATAAGCAAATTAACACTGGGTTACATCCACCCCTGCTTAAAGTGTGATGTCCCCGTCACTATCACCTGACAGAGATTGCACTAACCCAGCAATCTGTTGCTGCAATGACAGGAAAAAGTTTGAAACCGTGATGCTTACAATTGACTTTGTAGCCGACCTGATAGTCACTGAGGTAAGCCGGTGGCACTCTCCTCCTTTGTGGCCTCCCACATGTCGGGGCTGGGCTGAGCACCTCCTCAGCGTTTGCTTTCTCTGATCCTGTCAGATCTAGAATGAATTCAGGTGCCCCAGGATTCAGAGGATACTGTGGCTGGGACGCCTCCTGTTCTCCCAGAACATCCCTTTGATCCGCCAGCAAGCCATTGTCAGGAAATTGGCTGGATGTTAAGTTTATTTCCTCGTCTTGCTCCAACTCCTCCTCCAGCTGAGTTTCTTCTGTGTTGCTCCCTGCATCCGCTCTCATGAGAGGTTGAACCGAACTGATTAGCACATCCTGACTGTCACATTGCAGGTTAACCGGTAGGAACCCACAGGGAAGAAGCATGTCACGATGCAGAACTCGCTCTCTGCCCTCAGCATCCTCTGGCCTAATCACATAAACTGGGATAGACTCATCCGGCTGCTTAACAACGATGTTCACAATAGGCTCCCACTTATCAGAGATTTTGTGTTTCTTTCTGAGGCTCAGATTCCTTACCAGGACTCTGTCACCCACTTCCAATATAAGGGCAGTAACCTTAGCATCCCAGCGTCTTTTGTTCAACAATTGTCTCTTCTCAGCATTTCTTGAGGCTAGGTTGTATGCATATTTCAGCCTACTCTTTAGTTCTCGCACATACTGAATATGTGTTCTGGTGCTGTGGCCACGAGGACTAAGTCCAAAACAGAGGTCAATCGGAAGGCGTGGCTCTCTACCAAACATTAGAAGGAAGGGCGCTTCTCCAGTTGCGTCATGTTTTGTACAGTTATAAGCATGCACAAGGGGGCGAACATACTTCCTCCACTCCTCCTTTTTCTTATCCTCCAGAGTCCCGAGGAGGTCCAACAGAGTCCTGTTGAATCTTTCCACCGGATTTCCACGTGGATGGTAGGGTGTCGTACGGGACTTTGTAATCCCTGCTAGTTTACAAAGCTCTGCCACTATTTCCGATTCGAAACAAGCACCTTGATCACTATGGATTCTGCGAGGAAACCCGTAGTGACTGATGAAGTTCTCCCACAAAACTGTGGATACCGTTTTCGCTGTCTGATCTCTCGTGGGATATGCCTGTGCATATTTTGTAAAATGATCAGTCAGTACTAGGATGTTCCTAGTGTCTTTCGAATCGGGTTCTATTGTCAGAAAGTCTATGCAAACTAATTCAAGGGGACCACTGACTTTGATGTTGACAAGTTTGGAAGCTTTCTGCACTCGTGCCTTTCGCCTTACACACCTCTCACATGTTTTACATTTGTTCTCAATGTAGCTAGCCATTTTTGGCCAGTAAGACCTCGCTCTGGCCAGTTCTAAGGTTCTCTCAATACCCATGTGGCCTGTCTCGTCATGAACTCCTTGAAAGGCTCTCTCTCTGTGGCTGTCAGGAATGACAAGTTGATGGAAGGCCTCCCCTTTTTGATCGAAAACTTTGCGGTATAGTACTCCCTCAACTAGACATAACTTGGACTTCTCCCGTAAAAACAGAACCACCTCAGGTTCCTCAGACCTTCTGTCAAAAGTCTCACCCCCAGTCTCTAGAATGCCTATGACGCGGGCTAAATTCAATTCAATTCAATTCAATTTTATTTATATAGCGCCAAATCACAACAAAAGTCGCCTCAAGGCGCTTTATATTGTACAGTAGATAGCACAATAATAAATACAGAGAAAAACCCAACAATCATATGACCCCCTATGAGCAAGCACTTTGGCGACAGTGGGAAGGAAAAACTCCCTTTTAACAGGAAGAAACCTCCGGCAGAACCAGGCTCAGGGAGGGGCGGCCATCTGCTGCGACCGGTTGGGGTGAAAGAAGGAAAACAGGATGAAAGACATGCTGTGGAAGAGAGACAGAGATTAATAACAGATATGATTCGATGCAGAGAGGTCTATTAGCACATAGTGAGTGAGAAAGGTGACTGGAAGGGAAAAACTCAATGCATCATGGGAATCCCCGGCAGCCTACGTCTATTGCAGCATAACTAAGGGAGGATTCAGGGTCACCTGGTCCAGCCCTAACTATATGCTTTAGCAAAAAGGAAAGTTTTAAGCCTAATCTTGAAAGTAGAGATAGTGTCTGTCTCCCGAATCCAAACTGGAAGTTGGTTCCACAGAAGAGGGGCCTGAAAACTGAAGGCTCTGCCTCCCATTCTACTTTTAAATACTCTAGGAACAACAAGTAGGCCTGCAGTGCAAGAGCGAAGTGCTCTAATAGGGTGATATGGTACTACAAGGTCATTAAGATAAGATGGGGCCTGATTATTTAAGACCTTGTATGTGAGGAGCAGGATTTTGAATTCAATTCTGGATTTAACAGGAAGCCAATGAAGGGAAGCCAAAACAGGAGAAATATGCTCTCTCTTTCTAGTCCCTGTCAGTACTCTTGCTGCAGCATTTTGGATTAGCTGAAGGCTTTTCAGCGAGTTTTTAGGACATCCTGATAATAGTGAATTACAGTAGTCCAGCCTGGAAGTAATAAATGCATGAACTAGTTTTTCAGCATCACTCTGAGACAGGATATTTCTAATTTTAGAGATGTTGCGCAAATGGAAGAAAGCAGTCTTACATATTTGTTTAATATGTGCGTTGAAGGACATGTCCTGGTCAAAAATGACTCCAAGGTTTCTCACAGTGTTACTGGAGGCCAAGGTAATGCCATCCAGAGTAAGAATCTGCTTAGATACCATATTTCTAAGAGTTTCAGGGCCGAGTACAATAACCTCAGTTTTATCTGAATTAAGAAGCAGAAAGTTAGCGGCCATCCAGGTCTTTATGTCTTTAAGACATTCCTGCAGTTTAACTAATTGGTGTGTGTTACCTGGCTTCATGGATAGATAGAGCTGCGTGTCATCTGCATAGCAGTGAAAATTTATGCTATGTCTTCTAATGATGCTGCCTAAGGGAAGCATGTATAATGTAAATAGAATTGGTCCTAGCACTGAACCCTGTGGAACACCATAATTGACCTTAGTGTCTGAAGAGGACTCTCCATTTACATGTACAAATTGGAGTCTATTAGATAGATATGATACAAACCACTGCAGTGCAGTACCTGTAATACCTACAGCATGTTCTAATCGCTCTAATAGGATATTATGGTCAACAGTATCGAATGCAGCACTGAGGTCTAGCAGGACAAGCACAGAGTCAGACTTTTCTTCTGTTGTAGTGACGCAATCTTTTTTTATTTTCAGTGAGTCATTTCTCTGTAACCGATACCAGTCCGCCATAGACATTCCTGGTAGAGCTGATTGGCCAGGTATGGGGACCGGATCCTCGAGGTAATCAGGAACCGCACTGTCATTGCACAAGAGTGTTTCCACGGCAGGGATTACAGTATCGACTGTCTGTGTGCCTTCACTTAAGATCGTGTTGACATTGACACTATGACGCTTACACACAGTACTCATTGCCTCCCCATCGAGAACTATAAACTTCTCAGGGGACAAGCTAGCACATTCCAGCATGCTGGAGATTTTTCTGTCTGTCTCCAGGGACTCCTCGTCCTCCTCTGAGGGTCCATGAGGCCTCCTAGAGAGCCCGTCAGCGTCAGTGTTATGTTGGCCAGATTTGTAGTGTATGTCAAAGTTGTGAAGGGACAGAGCAGCAAGCCATCTGTGACTTGTAGCATCAAGCTTCGCACTGGTCAACACATATGTCAAAGGGTTGTTATCCGTCAGCACCTTGAAATTAGCCCCATACAAATAATCATGGAACTTCTCACTTACTGCCCACTTGAGGGCGAGAAATTCTAATTTATGTACAGGGTAATTCTTTTTGCTTTTGGAGAGGCCACGACTAGCATAAGCTACTACTCGAGTCTGGCCATCTTGAACTTGATACAGTGCTGCCCCCAGGCCTGACATACTGGCATCTGTGTGTAGTACATACGGGAGCTGCCAGTTGGCGAAAGCCAGAACAGGTGCTGAAATCAGCTTTTCAACAATAAGGTCAAAAGCAGCCTGGCAGGCAGGGGTCCATTTTGCCCCAAGTGGGGGTGACTTTGTTCGTGGCCAATGTTTTTGGCCTTTATGCCTAGGGGCTAGTTCTCCCTTTAACAAGTCATTGAGCGGCCTGACAATGCAAGAATAATCCCTCACAAACCGCCTGTAATACCCCGTGAAACCTAGAAATGACCGAAGCTCTTTGGCAGTTTGTGGGCATGGCCAGTCTTTCACAGCAGCAATTTTGTCTGGGTCAGGCTGGATCCCCTGGGCAGATATTACATGCCCCAGATACTTCACGGAGGTTTGGAAGAACTTGCATTTAGAAGGGGATAACTTCAGACCAAACTCAGCAATGCGCTTAAGGACCTTCATCACCCGCTCTTCATGCTCTTCCAGTGAGTTTGAAAAGATTATGAGGTCGTCTAGAAATGCAACAACCTCCTGGAGATTAATTCCCTCCATCACTTTCTCCATGGTCCGTTGAAATGTGGCAGGGGAGTTAGTCAAGCCTTGAGGCATCCTCCGAAATTGCCATGTTCCGAACGGCGTTGTGAATGCTGTCTTCGGTCGATCACATGGCTCGACTTCAAGTTGATAGTACCCGCTCTTGAGATCTAAAACAGTGAACCATTTTGAACCAGAGAGCAGAGTGAACGTCTCTATACGAGGCAATGGATAAGCGTCCTTTTTGGTGAGGTTGTTTAGTCTCCGATAATCTACAACCATTCGCAGTTCCCCATTCTTTTTCCTAACAAGCACTACTGGAGAGGCATAGGGGCTATGTGACTCCTCTATAATGCCTGCTGCCAAAAGGTCTTGGAGGTGTCTTTTCAAGTCATTGAAATCAGCAGGTGAAACACGTCTTGTCCGCTCTTTGAATGGGATATGAGGTTCCAGTTCGATGCGATGAGTGACCCCAGTCACAATACCAACGTCAAGATCATGTCTTGAAAACGCGTTTGATGCTTCTTTGGCAATTCTAGCCTGTATGCGCTCTTTATATTGTGGCGATATAGGGCTGTCCCCAAAATCAAGGCCAAGAGGCACAGCAGATTGGCTACCATCTTCGCTGTGAGAAGCTAGCAGGGAATGTGCATGCAAAGGAGCATCTTTGGGCTGGGGGTTCAGATCAGAGAGTGCAACGGGAACTGCCCAATCAATGGGGGAGCACTCAGCAATAGCTGTCCCAGGATACAGTGTGATGCCCCGCCGAGAAGCATTTTTGACTGCAACTTTAAACTACCAGTGGGACAACACTGGGTTACACGTGCTGGCTCGTTAGCTATAGTCGTGAACTAGGCGCTCTTCTCCTCCCGCCCTCACGTCATTATCCAATCAGAGACGAGCTTTAGATGCACATTCAAAATTAGGCACGCTAAGTGCAATAGAGAGTAGCCTACAGTAGCTTACAGCTCCGTGGAGATGAGTAACCATAGAAATAATGAGACATTGCTAACCTAACCCAAAACAGTAGTCTAGTCTAAGTATCACATTGCAATTAAAAGAAACATAAAGAATACAAGCATTATGACTGAACAGAAGCATTACTTAAATAATTTAAATAATAATAATTTCTTATAGGTTACTCTACAATAGGCTGCAAATAGCCCGAATGATTTTTTAAAAAAAAAACACACATAATGTAAACAATTTTAATTGTATATTTTTATATAGCCTATAAATAGAGAGGCAACCTCTCAGGTTCACAATGACATCTTCTGTGAAAACATTTTTATTAGTCCTATCCCTGAATTTGCATCATTTCATGAATCATGTTAAAAGTAGGCCCAGTATATCCATGCAGTTGTAAAATGACTTACATATAATTCTTGTATTTTTAAAAACAACTGACTAAAACTATAATTTTTACAATATTTGCATGTCAAATTAACATAATTGTTTTGTTATGAGTATTAAGGTATTTCACTGTTTTTATTCAAAGTATTTGTAGTTTTAACCAATAAATTTGATTATAATCACAGATTGATGTTGTAAATATAACAAAAACATTATATTTAATAGTTTACAAAAGTCCACTGTGACTGAAGCAGGAAAATTGTGTTTTTGAGTTTACTATACTTTTCTGTAGGGATTTTACATTGTTTATATGTCAAATTCACTGCCATTTTTTACAGTGCACCAGTCTACCGTTGTTTACAGCGCTGTCTTTTTCTTTTTTCACTTAAATGACCTCGGACAAGAAAGCCTATAAAAGCCAGAACAGGAAAATCTCCTTCATGTTTTTCTGTGTTTTATTCTCAGTTACTTTCACACAAAGGCACCCGCTGTGATATTCACAATTCTGATGAAGTCTCACATGTATCAGTACTGATAAATGATCAGAATTATAATATTTCTGACTGTCTGAGGCTAAATTGAATCTAATCAGGACTTTAAGAACCTGAATCGAATGGATTATAGAAATCAGTGTTGATACCCAGCCCTTGTGAGCAGCCTAGGCCCGACAGAAGTGGATGTAGCTGTGGGTAATAAGAAAAGATGAAAAGAACGATTGATAACTTTTTTTTAAGTTAAGGCCTGATCCGTCTGAAATTCATAGCCAGTGCTCTGACACGCTGCCATCAATCTTTGAATGCTGAAAAAGCACAGTGTTTCCAGAAAACACATTATATGCTGCAATAAATGCACTGCCCAAGTGTCCCCTCTCCCCACTGCCTTTCAGCAGCAGGCAGCAGCAAACACGTCATCAGAGGAGCCAAGATGATGATTAAGTTTAACATTTTCTACAATATTGATGAGTTTTCTACAACCTTGATGAGGTTGAAAAATTTGAGTGTGCCTAACTTTTGTGCCGGTGTGCCTAAATTTTTAAAGTTAGGCGTACCGGTGCGCCCATGTCAAAATGTTAGTCTAGAGCCCTTCCCTTGGGGATGAATAAAGTCTTTCTGATTCTGATTCCACAATAATACAAAGGGGCAGCACAGTGGCACAGCATGAAAATCCTGAGTTCAATTCCACCATCTGGCCAGGGTCTTTCTGTGTGGAGTTCTCATGTTCTCCCCGTGTTTGCGTGGGTTCTCTCCCCGTACTCCAGCTTCCTCCACAGTCCAAAGACATGCAGTTAATGGAGATAGGTTAATTGATTAATCTAAATTGCCCATAGGTGTGAATCTGTGAATGAATGTGAGAGCAAATGGTTCTCTGTGTCTCTATGTGTTAGCCCTGTGACAGACTAGCGAACTGTCCAGGGTGTACCCTGCCTCTCGCCCTATGACATTTGTGATAGACTCCAGCGCCCCCGCGACCCTGGAATGGATAAGCAGAAGCAAATGGATGGATGGACAAAGAAAACTCAACAATCATATGACTCCCTATGACCCTTTCAGTGCTTTGGAGACAGTAAGGAGGGAGAAACTCCATTTTGACAGGAAGAAACCTCCATCATCACAATTTTAGGATGACTGAACAGAGAGAGGATGGTAGTAGCTGGTACTCTCTCACACAGGAGCACCTCCAGAGACCCAATCCAGGGCAGATATGGAGTTATTGCAGAGACAAAGTGGCTGATGTAATCTGCAAAAGATGGATCTGTTGCATTGGAGAGACCTTGGAGGGGGTCCTGATGCGGAAGAGAGGAAAATTAAGAAGAAACAATCTGAGACTTTTGATGCATGTGAGACTAAACAGTCTATTGAAAAAGATGTAACAAGTGGACATGTCCTTCTCACTGCTGCTGCTGAGTGAGAAAGATTCTGTAAAAGGAAGAAACATCCAGCTGAAACGGGAAAGCACAGTATTGAAATCCCCTTCTCCTAGGGTCGTACTTGAAAAATTTTCAGAGAAAAAAGCAGATTCATACAAACCCACATCAAGGCTGACGCGAACTAAGAAATTGTGATTTTTTTTAAATTGTGAGTGTATAAGATTCTCACACCAGAGACAAAACAAGCCATCTGTGACAGGCTTCCCCTCTCGACAGGCCTAAGAAGTAACCGTTTCAGAAGTGTGGTCATTATAAAAATGTTTGTGGATATGAGAGCTTATCTACGGATTAACAGGGTGGGCATGGGGAATAAGATGGTATGTGCATGTGAGTACATGTTTGTCAATCAGAGGGGAGAAAAGAGACCAAGCATATTGTTATGACTCTCTGAGTCTCTGGAGTCACACAGAAGAGGAAAATAGAAAAAAAAAAACAGGAAAAGAGACATAGGAGGTGTGTTTCATGAACATGTGGTTTATTTTAACAAAGAAGAAAGAAAATGGTGGAGAGGTTTGTAATTTCTAATATTTTGCAGTGAAAAACAAATTTTTGTCAATTTTGAGGTGTGAGGTCTCTACTCCTCACCCCAAGGGAGGGTGGTGAGGTCTATGTGGTTCACAATATTGATGTGCAATCATGACCCAACTTAGACATTAACATGATGTTCCACATTTGGACGGGGCAATTTATTAGACGCCGTGTTGATGTCTATGACAGGTGCAGGCAATTTACATGATTAATAAATGTCATATTTTTATTAACAAATATCAACATTATTGTTATCAATATGATATGTATGAATACAGATTATTAAACCATGATTTGTTGTGTGTTAGCCTATTGATTTATTCAGTACATGTGGGTTTTCTATTTTACATTTTCCTGTTTATTTATTAACTGGCTTATAAATTTCAATTAATCGACCCAGGTTAAAACAGAAATTGAATTAAAATGTGTTGATATATTGAAAGTGTTGAATCCGTGTTAAAATGTAAAATAACAATGTTTAATGTATCTAGTGTGGAAACAGTTAAGGGAGAAGAAAGAGATCAAGAGAGGGAAGGGGAGAGAGGGAAGGTTGGGGTGAACGTACATGAAAACACAAAACAAACTGGGAAGAACTGGAAATAATGACACACAGGATGTGACAGAGAGGAAACGGAATGACACAACGACAAGAAAACATGGACTAGCAGTATAATTGACTTTGAAGGAAAAACCACAACTAACCTTAATAGTAGAAAACTAAACCATTACAACACAAAGAAATCAGGAAAACACCATAAACTCAAAATGCTGTGTCAAATGACCAAGAACCGTAAAGAAGCAGCCCTCTCATTATCATACACTCAGGCTCTTCATGCTGCTTTTCATGTAGGTGTTTGTTTATTGATACAGATAACATCACAGACGGAAATCCAGTGAGTCCACCCCTCATTTCCCAACATCTACTCTCTAAATCTCACATGGGCGTGTTTAAGTGTTCCAGGATTTTTCCTGTTAACAAACTTGGCCTGCTTCAAAACTGGTCCCAGAGTCTTTGACCCAGGGTTTGGATTTTGTGGAGACTTTTTAGATTTTCTTTAGTTTTTTACTTTGAATTTTTTTTATTATGGTTTTATACTTTGTATTGATATTCTATTTTCTGTTTCTATGAAGGAAAGTTACGAATGATGTGTAAGAGATTACTCTTCATGAATAAAAATCCCAATACTGGTACAAAATGATATATCCTGTCATCAGGTCAGCCCTGCTCCACTCTATAGTTGTGATGTTGTTTTTTGGAGCTTGACATATCAGAGTGATTTTCTGGTCTGAAAGAGTAAACAACAGAGCAGAGGGGTTATAAGTCAAAGTACAATTATGATCAGAATAAAGGGGGAGATTTTAGGACAGTCCCAAAAGATATGGAAATGACCTACGGAAGTATATCCACATTTCCTCCACCATTTACCATATTCAACATTTTTAATTTGTAGTTCTTTAATCTTTGGGGTGATAAATAAACACCTCAGACTATTTTTTCAAGTGAACGGTCTCCATGAATAGGAGCTTGAGGTAGGGGTTATTGTTTTACATATATTAGACCTTTTTTGGGTAAATAAATTCTGGCCTGTTTCTCCCATCTGGGTTTAATGTAGGTGGTAGACAATTTCCTTTCTGTCTATAGTATAGAGTAGGTCATGGAGATTTGTTTTTTGCCAGATTACTTTACATGCATCTATAAAAATTTGGACTAGAGACTTTCCCTCCTTAGACACAATATCTGTATTAAAGTGATGTTTTAATTGGAGATACCTAAAACCTCCCCAGGTTGTAACTATCTGATATTTGTTGAAATGTATCTAATCCTTTTTCAGAAGGGCGTCCGGGGGCCAGCCGTGCGGAGGGCAACGGCGGCGACTCAGGCGAAGGGCGTCCGGGGGCTGCAGCTGGCGAGGGTGATGAGGCTGCAGCTGGCGAGGGTGATGAGGCTGCAGCTGGCTTGGAAGCCGGAGATGGAGGAGCTGCAGGCGACGGCGTGGAAGCCGGAGATGGAGGCGCTGCAGGCGACGGCGTGGAAGCCGGAGACGGGGGCGCTGCAGGCGACGGCGTGGAAGCCGGAGACAGAGGCGCTGCAGCAGGCGGCGGCGTGGAAGCCGGAGACGGAGGCGTTGCAGCTGGAGGCGGCGTGGGAGCCGGAGGCACTGCAGGCTGGACGGGCCGGAGCGGTCCCTCGGACCCTCCAGTGAAGACTGACGACGAAGGCCGGAGCAGTCCCTCGGACCCTCCAGCGAAGACACGAGAGGAAGGCCGGAGCAGTCCCTCGGACCCTCCAGCGGAGACACGAGACGAAGGCCCGAGCAGTCCCTCGGACTCTCCAGCTGAGACACGAGACGAAGGCCGGAGCGGTCCCTCGGACCCTCCAGCGGAGACACGAGACGAAGGCCGGAGCGGTCCCACGGACCCTCCAGCAGAAGCCATGACCAAGCCAGCAGTCATGGAGGCCACTAGCTGACACAGTGGTGACTGGCAATGCACTGAGCACTGGCTCTGCCCAGGCAATGCTGACATGAAGTGGTTCTCAGGGGGCTGCTTAATCTTCAGGGGTCCAGAATCGGCTGGGGACTGAGACCTAGCCTCTGGGGAAGCCCTGGAGTGGCTAACTGTGCCAACGGCGGCTAAACCCTGAAAAGTACACTGCGTAGACATAAAGCCTTCTTCCTGCATGGAGTGAACGGGTGAACCTGGTAATACTGGAACCTGAACTGCAAGTAACGGTGACCCTGGAGGCACAGGGGCCTGAACTACAGGAGCCTGACCTACAGGGGGCACTGGAGACTGACCTACAGGGGGCACTGGAGACTGACCTACTGGGGGCACTGGGGACTGACCTACTGGGGGCACTGGAGACTGAGCCGAAGGGAGCACTGGAGACTGAGCCGAAGGGAGCACTGGAGACTGAACCGAAGGGAGCACTGGAGACTGAGCCGAAGGGAGCACTGGAGACTGAGCTACGGGTGGCACTGGGGACTGAACTGAAAGTGACACTGGAGGCACGGGAAACACTGGTGACACTGGAGCCTGAACTTCTGGTGACACTGGAGCCTGAACTTCTAGTGACGCTGGAGGCACTGGGCCTGGACTACAGGCGGCACTGGGGCCTGGACTAAGGGTGAAGCTGGGAGCACTGGAGACTGCACTGAGGGTGAAGCTGGGAGCACTGGAGACTGCACTGAGGGTGACACTGGAGACTGCACTGAGGGTGACACTGGAGCTAACTGAGCAGAGAATGGCTGCTGGGCAGCTAACTGAGCAGAGAGTGGCTGCGAGGCAGCTAACTGAGCAGAGAGTGGCTGTTGGGCAGGCAATGAACTGTTCCCAAAATTATCTGCCATACAGAAGACAGCCCCAGAATGAAGAGTCACACAGTCCGAAATGGAAAAGAGTCCTCACTCACCACAGCTGGCGAATTAGAAGTCCGAACGACCGGCTGTGGGGTGGCGCGCAGGCGGCGCGATCAGCGTTTCTTCCCCGCAGACGGCTCCGACGGGCCGGGCAAGAGTACATCCGGCGAGTCGGGCAGCGAGGCAGGAGTGGCGGAAAGTAGGTGTGGTGTGAGGTGGAGAAAGGCCTGCATGGTCGGGGAAAGAGACGCCAATAGCCATGGCAGGCCGGAAAAGAGCCATTGTAGCCGGCTTTCCACTGCGTGGCGAAGCTCTTCCGGGGGGTGTTCCAGCCACAGGCCGAGAAGATTCTCCACATTAAAAACGATGTCGTCCCGGAGCTCCTCGGACGGATTTACTGCTGCTGGGTCCATGGTGGCTGGTTCGTACTGTCACGGTTTGCGGGTGCAAGCCGTGTGGGAATTATTTAGGACCAGAAGCAGCAGCTCAGGTGCAGGTGAATATTTATTGACAGGAGTGCAAATCAACAGAAATATTCATTGGATTGGGAGCCATCAGTCGAGATCTGCTGTAAAGTTAACTGTTAGGGGGAAGTTTACAAATGTCAGCTGATTCTTTCGGCAGTTGGACCTGTAAATATTTAATTAGGTTTTTATTCCAATTACCCTTCAGGAGTTTAAGGATGTATTTGTTTGGTTTATAATTAAAGGTACGAATCTGAGTTTTGTGAAGGCTTAATTTGTAACCAGAATATGAGTCAAATGTATTAAGCAGAGATACTAGTGTTGGTATCCTAGTATTGGGTTTAGTACCCAGCAAACATGTATATATGGGCCCCACCTGGTTTTTTGCTCGGGCAGGATGGGTACCATGTGAGCATGGGCTCAAACTGGGCTTTTTGTATGGGGCCTACTTGGGTTTTTCACATTAAACCCATATGGGCAATCCCAAGTGGGCACTTTTAGTAGGTCCTAGCTGGGTCAAACATGGGAAACACTTAACTTGGTCCAAAATGGGAAACACATGTAGGACCCACTTGGGTTTTCTGCCTGGGATAGACGTGGGCAAAGACAGTCATTTAAGGATAGGCTGTTGTTGTGTGCCCCAGGTGGGGCAAAGTGAGGTAATCAATATATGTTTTAGTATCGATGACACAGGTGGGGCCCACCTGGTCAAGCTAAATGGGTCACACTTGGGCAAATGCAAGTCAGACCCTGAAAACATGTCTATGTGGGCCCCATATGGGGCAAAATGAGGTAATCAATATATTTCTTTAGCACTGATGACACAGGTGGGGCCCACCTGGTCAAACTATATGGGTCGCACATGGGGAAATGCAAGTCAAACCCTGAAAACATGTCTATGTGGGCCCCATATGGGTTATGTTAAGTTAATATGGGCATATATTTTATGTGGGCTCAAGATTGTTTAGTATATATGGGACCCACTTGGGTTTCTCCCACTAACCCTTGTGTGCCCGCCTGTTCTCGGGGCATGAGTCGTGGTGGTCCCCCGAGGGCGTGTGTGTTATTATGATAATGATGATGGTGGTGATGGGGGGGTCTTAGTGACCCCCTCGGAGCATATGTGTTATGATGATAGGGTGGGGGTCGTAGTGACCCCCTCGCAGAGGTGGGTAGTAACGAGTTACATTTACTCTGTTACATTTACTTGAATAAGTTTTTGAAAAAAATGTACTTTTAAAGTACCTTTTTTGCACGATACTTTTTACTTTTTGCTTTTACTTGAGTACATTTATGAAGAAGAAAAGGTACTTTAACTTTGCTACATTTGCAAAATTCGACTTGTTACTTTTTAAAAAAAAAAACTTGTTTAACACATTAGATAACATGCCACCAGAGTAGTTTCCGGTAACTTTTCTTTACCAATGAGGCGTGGCTATACAGTCACATGACCAGTTTGAAACTGTGGCGGGCAGAGCGGCCCAAGCGTTTCAAAGTAGCGGACACACGGAATGAAGAAACATGAAAACATGGCAGAGCCAGTCATCTACGCTAGAGCTGAAGAGGATGAACAGCATTTTCCTCACATACAAAGAATGTTTCGCTTAAAAGCAGTACAAAAGAACAGCTATGTCTTCAGTGTCAGTGTCTTCAGTGAGAGCCAAAACAAACCAACTTTTCAGCGTGAAACAACTCAACTTGTGTAACCTGAGGAAACGGTAAGTTTTCTCTAAATATCTTTTTAGCTGTGGTTAGCTGGATGTCAGTCTTATGTTACAGGAGCTGTGTCGAGCTCAAGCTGCGAGTCATATTTTCGGCGCTACGTTGTAGTGAGATAAGTTTGTGGGTATTTTGTGCAGTTTCAGCTGTCTTTTTAACTGCTCGCTGGTTAGCTAGCGTGAGCTATAAGCTAACAGCTAACCTGGTTAATGACGCTAGAGTTCCACGCACATGCAAACAGCTCGTCTCTACTGCTTTAACTGTTAAAACAGAAGGCAATACTGCAGGTGACAGGGTTTATTATGTGAAACAGCAGCTTTTTTTAGTTTAAACAGTCTGCATTAAGCTGGGCAAACAATGTGCGATTTTTTTCAGTCACGTTATTCCGCTCCTGCTCAAACTGTACAATTAAATCGCAGGGGTTAGAAGTTCATAGGTCACAATGCAGGGTCGCACACTATACGGCCTGATGCTCTGATCTTTTTATGTTATAACGTGATATAGCTCTATTTTTCTTTTGCCTGGGTGGCAGCTCTACGCTTACATACTCGGATGAGCTTGCCTCATCCTACAAATTGTGCCTCCATCTCTTGTGTCCAGATCACATGCTGCACTGCCGTGCTGCTCCACCTTTTTCTCTTTCATTTCTGTGTTTGTGCGTGCGCAGTGTGAGAGGCTGCGTTGAGGGGCAACATGATTTCAAACAGGTTTGATTACCATGCGACCATACGATTGATGATTGGGAGCTGGTCGTGAGGTGTTAACTGCTTTTCGTTACCCCATGTATACTACACGATGCACACGCGATTAAGGAAAAACTCGGGCTGATCCCCAAAACAGTTGCGCGACTGAAAAATCGGCTCAAAATGGGCCAAAAATCCCACAGTGTATGGCCAGCTTTTGGAGGCTAGCTCCTAGCAAACATCTGCAGCTTGGCAGTGTATACAGCACTATAATGACCAGACCTAATTCTTTTGAAAACCTTAGATCTTTCCACAGGTCTCCACTTCATCAGACATCACCTAGACCCCGAGCTGGATGAGGCCAGCACAAACAGCGGCCTATTCAACGAAGGTGATGGATCTATGGGGTCAGGAAAGCCAGAAGCAGGGGAGCTAGAGATGAACCTTTCATGTCCATTCACTGGAGGTGGGGATCTATTGCATGGTTTTCCTCACATCAAGAAGCTGTCGATCAAAGTCAATACAGCTCTTCCTGCATCTGGAGCTTGTGAAGGACTTCTTAGTCATGCAGGACTCCTGTTCACTGCTAAACAGTTACAGCTTCACAGAAAGAACCTTCAGAGCAAACTGCTGCTGAAGCTTAACCATCACCTCACTGAGTGAAGAAATAGCACATTTTTGCTAAATATGCAGAAAAGAATTGTTAGCCCTTTTTTTGTAGATGTTTTTACATATATTCCTTGTGAAAATAGTAAAATTTGTATATTTATTTATTTTTGTTTGTCTGATAACATTTATTTAAAAAATAAA
The DNA here is from genome assembly GCF_001858045.2 of Oreochromis niloticus. Taxonomy (NCBI): domain Eukaryota; kingdom Metazoa; phylum Chordata; class Actinopteri; order Cichliformes; family Cichlidae; genus Oreochromis; species Oreochromis niloticus. Next base: position 254,861 of record NW_020327543.1, read on the forward strand.
CCGGCCTTTTAAAAAAGTTACTCGCTACTTGAGTAGTCTTTTCACCAAGTACTTTTTTACTCTTACTTGAGTACTTTTTTGACGACTACTTTTCACTTTTACTTGAGTAATAATATTTTAAAGTAATGCTACTCTTACTTGAGTACAATTTTTGGATACTCGACCCACCTCTGCCCCCTCGGGGCATATGTGTTATGACGATAGGGTGGGGTGGGGGTGGCTGGGGTGGTTGGGTGGGGTCTCTAGGACCCCCGAGGGGCGCTTGTGTTATTACGACGTCGGCAGTGTCTGCGGGAAACGGCGCAGTTGGGACAGTACGTGACGGTGCAGTTGGTGCACACGTACGCTCGGCACTCGCAGCACAGGATCTTGGTCTTGATGTCTTTGCTCCTGGGACACACGCGGCACCTTCGCCTCTTGACCGGAGAGAAGTCGCGTGGCGTAGCGGTGGCGGTACGAGTAGTACGAGCATCGGCATCATCGGCCTCAGTAGTAGTACCTCGGGCCGTGACTCGGCCTCCTCCTTCTCAGCTAACGCCCTGGTTTCGAAAAAGGGGGGGCGCAAGTGCTTTGCCCAGTCGCTCAAGGAAGAGCATTCGTTTGTTTAGCTTGCCCGCCATCCATTCGGGGTGAATTTCTTTCCAGAGCGCGAACGCTTCTTGGCCACGTAGGAGAGGATGATCATGTTGGGCCCTCTTCCTCCGCCACCTCCTTCTCCTCCTGGTCCCGTGGAGCCGCCAAGCACGGCCCTGTCCATGACGCAGCGCAGCTCTCTGGGGATCTTGGGTCTGTTTGATCGCAGAGTGCCTGTCGGCGAGCTCGCGCGAGGTGAAAAATTTTTTGCAGGTGACGTTGCGTCCCTGTGTCAATCCCTCGGTGAGGTCCACGACCACTCGAGTGGCCAGGTGCTTTTTGGGAGGGCCGCGCTTGTCGGGCTTGCATCTTCCACGCGTAGCTGGAATGCGCGTTGCACGCCACCCATATCTTGATCCTATACCTGGCCGGTTTGCTGGGCATGTACTGTCTGAACGGACACCTTCCTGATGGCTAGAGAGAGAGAGAGAGAGAGAGACAGAGAGAGAGAGATGTGGGAAAGTGGGGGGAGACATTTATGAATAGCACTCAATGTGTTGCTACTGAGAGTATATAGGAGAGAATAAAAGGCTGAGAAAAAATGAGTTCTGTCTTTTCGCTTAACAAGAAATGTCTCAGTATCATCATACATAACTATTTCTGAAGACTGTGGAATTTTAGAATGAACAAAGTTACGAACCTGGAGAAAGCCAGAAAAGTGGTCTCTAGGAATATTAAAATTTGACTGCAATTTCTCAAAGTTCATCAGTATGTTGTTTTGATACAAATCGCCAATTACCCTTAATCCCTTTTTGTGCCAATTATCAAACATACTGCGAGACATTCCTGGAACGAAGTCTTTGTTTCTCAGTAAAGGAGTCAAGAATGAAGTGCAGTCTTCTCTACCCAACCTTTTACGCATTTCCCTCCAGACCCTTATTGTATTATAAATGATTGGGTTATTCTTAATCCCCATTTGTAATATTGGGTTTTTTTGTCACAGACAGCTAAGCTCCAAAGGGAATAAGGTAAAGTGGACCAAGAGTCTAGGTGAGAGTGAGAATTTAGATAAGCATGTAGCCACTCCCATAAGACACGGCTATGACATGCCCCATTATAAAAAATTAAATTTGGTAAACCTAAGCCTCCCCTCTCTATAGGCAGTTGTAAAGTTCCAATCCTTTCTTGCCACGCCAAATAAATTTTGAAAAAATACATTTTTTCTATATCACAAGAAACTTTCTGCGTGATCAGTAAGGCTAACATTTGTAGGGGATATAATAAACGCGGGAGAATACTCATTTTGATTAAGTTCACAAGAGAAAGCGGCAATTTTTGCCATCTATCTAAATCTTTTTTAAATTTTATTATAACTGGTGATAAGTTCAATTTCCATAACTCTTTAAGAACTGGTGGAATGTTTAGCCCAAGGCAATGTTCCCTCTAATTTGTCATGTGTCTGAGCGAACACACAAACTCCCTGAGCAGTCCCTTGGACCATTGTGAGCAACATCAGACGTGTGCACTGTGGTCACGCCAGCATCGAATCCATCCAAGTTACATGGTTTATTAAAATGATCAAATTACAGCATTTACATTTATGTTAGACTACTTTTAAACTGCTTTAGCCCACTTACAATGAATAGGTAAAAAATAAATCTAGCCATTGGCCTGTGTAGTATGTTAACACTATTGGAAGTAAAAATAACTTGAACTCCAATTTCAAAAACACAACTTTCTTTTTTCTTTTCTTTTTCTTTTTTATAAAGCTCTGACTTGTATTATGAGTCTGTGGTCTGGGAGAGAGTCCTGTAACTCTCTGTCTGCAAAATATAGTATATAATGCTGGGCAATTAATTATATAGTTACTCCTCAAAAAAGTAACTCAGTTTGGCAAACAACAAAGTTATTTGCAGCTATTTATTTTAAATGCAACCAATACATTTTTAAATAAACATTTCAAACTATTTACAGAACAATCAGCTGTTCTGCATCAAATCTGATGCCACACAAATTATTTGTGCCACTCCAAAAATAATTTCTGTCCACTATGAGATAAAGGAGAACAACAGCCTGATACCTGCAGGCCTGACAACAGGAGATGTCTCACTCCTGTAACACCTGTAACATTCAGCAGTCGCCTCATTGTTCTGACACACACAACAAAACTATTGACTACACTACACACTAACTACACAAGATTTGCGCTAAACGTCTCAAATCTCTCACATCTCTAAACACCGCCGTCACTCCTAAAACTTCCCCCCGTTTCTTAACAACTAGATGCCACCTTGCCATATCATTTTTTGATTGGTCGACATGGTACTTTTTTGGACGAATAGGAAAGAGAGAGGGGGGTGGGGTTTGTTTTCTCTCACAGGTGGAGAGTGCTTTCGAGCCTATTTTCTTATAAAACGCCGTTTTTACCGTTTCTTCCCGCAGTAAATATAAACAACGATGGTATTCAGGAAGAAAACCAAACATTGCATATATTTTCATCATACACTGCAAATTCCTTGTAGCTTGACAAGATTTATTGTCTTAAATTTAGCCAGATTATCTTGTCCATCTTGTTTTGAACATTACAAGCTAGTTTCAAGTCTCATGTGTTAGCTGATTAAACTAGTTTCAAGTATATATTACTTTTTTTTCTTATTTAGTCTGTATATCTAAAAATGAACCATTTTACATTTATTTCAAGCAAAAATAGCTTTTAGATAGAGTGTAAAACAAAAATTATCTCAAAATAAGAAACATTCACCTTTTTCCTTGAAATAAGAAAGTCATTGGAAGGTATTTATTTCAGGTTTTTAAAGAAAGGACATCTTCAAGGTTATATTTTGTCATAACATAGACACTGTTTCTGAAATTGACTGGGTAATATGACGTAAAATCAAGTAGGTTTTCAACATCAGTCAGTTCAGTTGCTTGGGCAAGGTTGGGAATTGCAATTTCATAGGCAAGAAAGTCTTTGTTGAAACCCAAGGTTTCATACACCTGGTATTCAAAACAATAAAGTACACTATTAACAATAAAAATGTTTTTTACAAGTCCAAAGATAGGGTTTAAACCATTTGCTGAAATGAGTATAAGAGACCTGTCACAGATGTATTTGTTTCCATGTAAAATAAGCCACTTTACTCTAACGGCATGATGTATAGCATCTTCAATCCCCCAAAAATCTACAACCTTTGATTGCAAATGGTCCATATTAGCAACCTCTGATATAGGACCTAGTTCTTTCTCATTTACAAATATCGGATGCTCAGTTCCTGCTTCACTTTGGCAACACTCCAGCAGCTGATTGTGGTTTACAAGAGACTTGCACACATTCTTAAAGTTTAATTTGGATGACCATTGTTTAAAAAAAAACTGTGTTTAGACTCGAATCTCATGCACATATGACGTATTACAGGTCCCAGGGCAATAATTTGAGAGGGAAGATGCAGCATGTAATGTTGCTTTGGGATTACATTTTTTTCTGGGAACAGTTGCCTGAATTGTTTAAGATGATCTTCTATCATTTTTTTTAGTTTGGACACAGTTTGTAAAGACACAACTGGGGCAAAAAGTATTTTAACAATTTCAATTAAATCCAAAATAAACTGAATAAAGGGATTTTTCTCTACAACACTGTACAATAAGAATGGCAAAATCTTGATCAATATAAGCATTTGTCCAGAGGATTGTTTGAGTCTGTTGTCACTTGAAGCTAAAGTAGCAATACTAATTGGTGAAGGCTTGTCACGTATGTCCGCTGATGAAAAAGGAAAGTTCTGCATGGCAGAATTAAACAAGTCCAATTCCAAATTTCCAGATAAAACAAGGTATTTCAACACACACTTAATTTCCATTGGTGCCACTCCTTCAAGAATTACATGCATAATATCCTGTGGCATCTGCTCTATGAGATTAAAACCTGGGAAATCAACTAATTTGCTTTGTCTATTTATGCCAAAAGTCGTTTTGAGCGAGGATTTCAAAAACTCAGTAGTTGCCCTTTCTATTTCAATGTCCGTCTGGTGAAACTATGTTCATTGAAATTTTCTTGCATTTCATCAAAAGTACACTCACAATGACGACATTTGCTACACGCAAAACCAACTCCTTCCTTAAATCCTGCAAGCTCATGCTGGGCAAGAGTGTCTCCGCAGCTAGTTTGGGAAATACCAAGTTCATGGGGGGAGGGGGGTATTACAAACTGTAGCTGTAAAAACAAAAAATGGTCACAAATAAGGTAAAATGAAATAACACCTATAAGAGTTTATTTTAAATCAATGAAGAAGAAATTTACCTATCATACTGACTGTGTTTTATGAACGTACAAACCACTAAATTGTATATAGAAGCAAAAATTGAGATGTCCACCCCCTTCATGTTCTATGTTAGTTGTTACCTAACTCCGTTTGAATTTGGAGTCACAGGAATCTTCTGCACTTGAGCGTTGAAAGACAAAATGTAAGAGAAAACTTCGTCAAGGAAGAGAGGTAAGCAATTTTAATTTTTCGAATGTAAGTAGTGTGTAGTCTAATCACTGTTTTAAAGTCAAGCGGACAGAGTAATAAATTTAATTTGAGCGTGGGAAGGAGTAATGTAGCATGCTAACGGATGCTAGCGTTAGCTTAGCAGCCCTCGCATGTGGTTCAGAAAACAGTGAAGTATCTACTGTAATGTTGTGAGAATTCCTAGCTATGCTATTTATAAGGGGCAATGTTAGCCGTTTGTATTAACTTAAGTTAATAGGCACATTGAGAATTTCTTTCAATTAGCAAGAGAGCTAATTAACCACATTCAGGGTTTTCCAATTGTCTTTGGCTGATTTACTAGCTGCTTGAATTCCCTCAAAAGGTGTGGGTTTAAATTAATATTTTGATAGTAATTGGATTTATTAAAGTGGGCTCAAAACAGTGTTATTCAGGAATCAGGCTGGTTGGTAAAACAAGTAACGCTGTGTATCGATTCAAAATTGAAACAGAAGATGGCAGCACTGCATGTACAAGGATGCCAGCTCAGCTGCTGTTAAACCCCGAAGAAGAAGAAGCTGTATCCCAGAATTCATAGCGCGGCCTAGCTCAGTTTCCAAAAATGGCGGCAGCTAGTTAGTTTTAAAATTTCTCTTATTACTCTTTCTAGGTCACAAAATAAATGTTTAACATATTTTCAGGCGAGAATGTAGCCGTGTAAACTTCAAATATCTGAACAGTTTACCAAGACACCACATATTTTCAAAAGCGCTCCGACATTTTCGGAGACGTCTGTTACCCACTAGCTCGATAGCTAGCCGGGGTTTAACGCTCACTAGAGCCTGTGAGAACACCGGACTCTGGGCAAACCATTTTCAAAACCACCGCCGTCTTTCACTACTCAGGTGAAACATGATATATAAGTCACTTAAATAACTTAAAAATGTTATTGTTTGGCTTTTTTCAGTATTTTATTTGTTCCTGAGTAAATCGGTTTGGCTGAGATTGAAGTTATAGTTTTTACACAGCTGAATAAATGTCAAGCAGACAACTGATTATTAGAAATGTAAGATGCTCGAGAATATACTCCGGTGTCCTGTTATATTTTAGATAGCAATGAGCAATCTGCAAATTTCTTTAAAATGTAATAAACTGTCATCTTGTCTTTATTTTTAGTTAGCATATACCTTAAGCACTTAAAGCTATAAGCTAATGATAGTTATATAAGAGCAGATGCTGCTGGTGCAATAAGCTGTACATTTTACGTCCAATGGATGCATGATCTGATTAGTCTACTAATCGCAAAAATAATCGGTGACTAGTCAACTCAAAATAATCGTTTGTGGCAGCCCTAGCCAGCATAATCTTATTGATGAAATTCAATGACACAAATCTGGGTGAGTAAAAGTTCACCGGGCAATATTGTATAACCCTTTCAGACCTCAGCCTGGCTGTCTGGACATTTCTTTTCTATTATAGCTCTAGAAAGGGTAAAAATGTTGAACAATCAAAACGATTCTTTGACGTGAATCAATTTGATTCTCATGGGACTCAATTAAGATTCAACTTTTCAAATGTTTTTAACATAACACTAATTGTAAACATTTGTCTTGCGGGTGACTGAGCAATGGAGAAGCTGGATGATGTAACAGTATCTGTCCTTAAAGGTTATATTTGATAATATATATGTGTGTGTGTGTGTGTGTGTGTGTGTATATATATATATATATATATATATATATATATATATATATATGAAAAAAAAAAAAAAACACCCAGCACGCCCCTGCGGGCGGTTTATCCTTCAAGCTCGGGTCCTCTACCAGAGGCCTGGGAGCTTGAGGGTCCTGCGCAGTATCTTAGCTGTTCCCAGGACTGCGCTCTTCTGGACAGAGATCTCCGATGTTGTTCCCGGGATCTGCTGGAGCCACTCGCCTAGCTTGGGAGTCACCGCACCTAGTGCTCCGATTACCACGGGGACCACCGTTACCTTCACCCTCCACATCCTCTCGAGCTCTTCTCTGAGCCCTTGGTATTTCTCCAGCTTCTCGTGTTCCTTCTTCCTGATATTGCTGTCATTCGGAACCGCTACATCGATCACTACAGCCGTCTTCTTCTGTTTGTCTACCACCACTATGTCCGGTTGGTTAGCCACCACCATTTTGTCCGTCTGCATCTGGAAGTCCCACAGGATCTTAGCTCGGTCATTCTCAATCACCCTTGGGGGCATCTCCCATTTTGACCTCGGGACTTCCAGGTTATACTCGGCACAGATGTTCCTGTACACTATGCCGGCCACTTGGTTATGGCGTTCCATGTATGCCTTGCCTGCTAGCATCTTGCACCCTGCTGTTATGTGCTGGATTGTCTCTGGGGCATCTTTACACAGCCTGCACCTGGGGTCTTGCCTGGTGTGGTAGACCCCAGCCTCTATGGATCTTGTGCTCAGAGCTTGTTCTTGTGCTGCCATGATTAGTGCCTCTGTGCTGTCTTTCAGTCCAGCTTTGTCCAGCCACTGGTAGGATTTCTGGATATCAGCCACCTCCTCTATCTGCCGGTGGTACATACCGTGCAGGGGCCTGTCCTTCCATGATGGTTCATCGTCTCCCTCTTCTTTCTTGGGTTTCTGCTGCCTGAGGTATTCACTGAGCACGCTGTCAGTTGGGGCCATCTTCGTGATGTATTCGTGGATGTTTCTTGTCTCATCCTGGACTGTGGTGCTGACACTCACCAGTCCCCGGCCCCCTTCCTTCCGCTTAGCGTACAGCCTCAGGGTGCTGGACTTGGGGTGAAACCCTCCATGCATGGTAAGGAGCTTTCTTGTCTTTATGTCAGTGGCTTCTATCTCCTCCTTTGGCCAGCCTATTACCCCAGCAGGGTACCTGATCACGGGCAGGGCGTAGGTGATGATGACCCGGATCTTGTTCTTACCATTCAGCTGACTCCTCAGGACTTGCCTGACCCTCTGCAGGTACTTGGTGGTTGCAGCTTTCCTAGCGGTCTCTTCATGGTTCCCATTCGCTTGCGGGATCCCTAGGTACTTGTAACTGTCCTCTACGTCTGCAATGTTGCCTTCTGGTAGTTCAATCCCCTCAGTTCTGACTACCTTCCCTCTCTTTGTTACCATCCGACTACACTTCTCCAGTCCGAATGACATTCCAATGTCATTGCTGTATAGCCTGGTAGTGTGTATCAGTGAATCGATGTCTCGTTCACTCTTGGCATACAGCTTGATGTCATCCATGTACAGGAGGTGGCTGACAACCGCTCCGTTCCGTAGTCGGTATCCGTAGCCAGTCTTGTTAATGATCTCACTGAGGGGGTTCAGGCCTATGCAGAACAGCAGTGGGGACAGAGCATCTCCTTGGTAGATCCCGCACTTGATGGTGACTTGTGCTATGGGCTTGGAGTTGGCCTCTAGTGTTGTACGCCACATCCCCATTGAGTTCCTGATGAAGGCTCTTAGGGTCCTGTTGATCTTATACAATTCTAGGCTTGTATATTATATGTATATATATATATATATATATATATATATATATATATATATATATATATAGTTTTGTTTGTGCAGTTATGTGCTTGCACAGTTTAACTGGTGTTTGTCTTTTTGTTAGCTGCAAGCATTGAAGAGCGCATGCTTTTAACATTGACCCGTGATGATCTGAGGAACCTTTTTTCTGGGCCTGAGCACTTTCTCAGAAGAAAACGTGTGGTCAATAATTCATCCTGAGGTATTATGTAAAAAATATTTAGTTCAACTAATCTCCAGAAAGTATGCATTTATTTTAGCAGTACTTGACATTTTTATTTTCTCACCCTAAACCAGGAAGACCATCCGCTATCACAGAAACCTGAAACAACTTCTTCACCCATGGTAGTTGCTACAGGCCCTCCAACTGCTGATGCTAATGTAGGCCAGCTGAAAACCTTGCAGCTCCCCAGTCCTCCGGAATATGTTGTGTACACCGACAGTGAGTTGGAGCAATGCCGAAAGAGTTACCTGGAGTTGGCCTGCTCCGGCAGGGAACAAGCATGCGTCATGTCAAAAGAACTGAGATGCAGATTGGTGAGAAATACAATCACAAGTATGGTGTCCCTTTTGAGAGCAAGCCAAGGCCAAATGGAGCGATACCCCTCTAAGACCGAAATCACTGCAATGGCTAAAAAAAGTTGTGGAATATTATCCTATGCTGCAGGATAATGATGCAAGCGTAAAACACGTAAGTTCTTGTATTTGTGTCTCATATATAAATCATTTTGTTTTGTTCAGGGGGCATGATATATATGTATTTTTCAACAGGAGAGCATTAATGCCAAGTTACAAAAAAGGCTGCAAAATATGAAAACCCCAGTAAAAAGGCAAGGACCAACACCGGAGAGGGGACGGCCCAAGAGAAGGCTCACTGACCTCTCCCCAAGGGATGAAGAAGCTGATGATGAAGATGCTGATCGCAGTTCTTCCAGTGGTGCATCTACTCTGTTATCACCTGTCAGAAATTCTGACGATAACTCCACTTCATGTGAGTACATACATGTCATTTTGTAAAATGGTTATCAACACACAGCCAGTAGTAGCTAATGTTTTGTGGAAGTCTACTTCAGTAACAATGAAAAACCAAAATGCTCTTGTACTTCTCTCTATCTTAGCTGACAAGGATAGTCGGCAAATACAAGCAAGACATTACAAAACATTACAAGAAATGTGCAAGAAGGCAAAACCAAACCAAGAAGATGTGTCCCAGCTATTAGACCTCGAGTTTGAAGCCAGAAGATCCTTCATTGACTCAGACACCATGAAAGAGGAGAACAGAGCTCGCCTCATCTTGGATGCATATCCATGCTTTAAAGAATTGCATCATGTAAGTTTTTGGAAGAGTTAATCAATAATCACTTTAATTTCAAATATATTTGGTGTGGTAGTAAAGTTATTTTGATTTTATTTGTTTACTTATTTTTTTAAACCTATTGTAGGCATTGGGTTAGCTTCGCAGAATTTTGGATCCCCACAACAAGTTCATCAGTCAAATAAAACTGAGATGGGAAGAATTCTGCTCCAGGGTAGAGTTCGACGGTGTGTCAAAGAAGGCAATGAATCCACCAATGACCATGGACAAAAGTAAGTTTTACCATTTGAATACAAAGTTCTTATCCTTTAAAATTTATGTTTATGAAGGTTTGTTTCTGCTTTGTTCAGCTGAAGCCCACCTTGCACTGATGAAGGCTCTTCCAACGCTCTTTCCCACACCTGCCCATCCACCAAAAAAGATGGGGAATGCTTCTGAAGCATTTCTACATGTGCTGAAGGTAAGTTTTGTAAAATTTGCTTGTAAAGATCTACAGAAAATTTGGCAAACGAAATTTTTCGGTCAAATATGACTCCAAAATGCTTTTTCGGTTTCAGCCGAAAGACTTAAATCTATAATTTATTGTTTTCATTAATTTATAACGTATTTAATGTACACGAGTGTGGTCACATAAGGAGTCGCTTGACACTGATAAACCATAAGTCATAACTACTATAAAATGTGTGTAACCAACAAAGAACAAGATAATGACGTCTCCAACGTTATGACCAAATCCCAGCAAAAAAACATACAATTAACATAAGATGTTAACTGTCATGTCTTTTGTGTCTTGCAGCCTACAGAAGATCCAGATGCTGTCCTCCAGAAACGAAGCTTGTCATGTCCAGTAGTGATGTTCGATGGCTGCAAGTGTGTCATCGCTGTTGGTAATTTACCAGTTACAACATTTGACAAAGAAAAACTTGGTGAGGCTATGATATATGTGATGGCATACTTTTATGCACTCCATCTGACTTACCTCAAATGCGTGGCAACCCTGCTGTATGTCATTCAGACAGAAGTTCTCCAGGATGCCATTCATGAGCATGACACTACATCATCTTACAGAAAAGCCCTGGCAGAATGGCATGCATTTATTGGAAAGTAGTGTGTAAATTTCAGATAAGATTATGAGAGGGCACTTCTGTTTTGTTTTTTGTTTTTTCAATCTGGGTCTTATTTCTAAAATGGAAAATGTTCATTTACTCACCCAGACAAGTTTTGTGGTATTTGGTGTCATTCGAAAGAAATTTGAATCTTTGTGGTCTTCCTATGTCACTGGTCAATTTTAATGGGGCAATGGCGAAACCTCTAAGACTGTTGAAATGTTGAAACCACTTAAACAAACTCATAATGTTGGACCTGTACTGTTCAATTGTATCTTTATTATCTACAGGTTATTGTTAAAGTGGACAAATAAAGATGGACACTTTTGCTCTGTTTCAGTTTTGTTTTGTCCTTAATCAGCAATATAAACTTAAAGTAGTGTTTAGCTAAATTTAACAAGCAGAAATATCTTTAAAATGATTTAATGTACTAGTTTTTAGATTATTTGCCTTGATTTGTTCGTTAGAATAAGTGTTTTATGCCTATTTTCAGATTTAATTTCTTCAACATTTTACTTAGAACAAGTGGTTAAAGCTTATTTTTAGGTTTCAAGCCATGATTGGTTGCCTGGAATAAGTGTAAAAGACTTATTTTTAGCTTAATTATCTTTATTTGTGGCCTACAATAAGTGGTTAAAGCTTATTTTAAGTTTCAATTGTTCTGATTTGTTGCCTGGAATAAGTGTAAGAGTTATTTTTAGCTTAATTATCTTTATTTGTGGCCTACAATAAGTGGTTAAAGCTTATTTTAAGTTTCAATGTTCTGATTTGTTGCCTGGAATGAGTGTAAAAGACTTATTTTTAGCTTTATTTAAATCTAGATATTGTTCTTATTTCAAGAAATCTTGTTAAGAAAAAAACACTTACCCCATGGGCAGATAATTTCACTTGTTTTAAGCAAATCTTCACCAAAAATAAGTGTATTTTTCTAGTATTAAGGAGGTGGGTTTTTGCAGTGTAACTCTGGTTTTACGTGGCCTATCAACACAATTTAAAAATTGGTATAAAGTCCACACTTTTTCCGTCAATTGTTCCGTCTGTCCTGCTCATATCTCCAATGGTTGTACATGTTGTCATTAACATTGCTTCACTCCACATCAGCCACGCCCCTTTGCTCGCTAAAACAGCGGTGTCGGCACATAAGGACGCTGTCACAGCCTGTCAACGACATTGATTGGCTGAGTGTACAAATGTGAATCGCATTATTGGTTGGACTATGGGATAAAGTGGCACCGTTCTAATCCCATACGGGAGCAGCCAGTCACTTACTGACTAACACTGCTGTGGTGGCAGATTTCTTTTTTCATATATTAATCACATATTTAATTATATCACATTAGTTATAGTAATATCACTTTCTCATTTTACCATAGTAAGAGCACTCCTGCCACTACTTTACATGCATGTGGAAAGTTAACACAGTGAGGCCATTGTAATGGGAGACGTTAAACAGATAGTGAGACTTCTTCTGCTTATCAGGGATGTAAATCCTTAGGTGAAGGCTAAGGTCATAATTCTCTCTGTGCGGGAGGAGGTATAGCCATAACACTGCAAAACAGAATTGTTAAAGTATTCATTTTAATTTCAATTCAGGTTAGATTTTTTTTTGTGCGCAACGCAGATTTTCTGTGCGCAGAGACCGTGCCAGCAGTGCGCAATTGTGCACGTGCGCAGCTTAGAGGGAACATTGGCCCAAGGTATGTAAAGCCGCTGAGGGACCATTGAAAGGGATTAGAAATATCTGGCAAGGAGTTAATCTGATCACCCAGCAGCATGACCTCTGATTTCCCAAAATTAATTCTGTAACCAGAGAATGAGCTGAACTCATGTATAGTGGGCATAATGGCTGGTATTGATTGTTCTGGTTTTGATAAGAACAGCAAAATATCATCAGCATCTAATCTATCTTATGATTTGTTCCACCCACTGTTATACCATGCACATCTTGGTGCTGGTGAATGGCCTCAGCTAGAGGTTCAAGTGCTAATGCAAAGAGGAGAGGGGACAGGGGACAGCCTTGCCTCGTACCTCTTTGCAGTGGAAACGCTGATGATTATATACCATTAGTACACAAGCTTCTGGAAGTTTGTAGATAGTTTAAATCCATGCAATAAAACCCTCACCTAAGCAATCTTTCTAATACATTAAATAAATATGTCCACTCGATTCTGTCAAATGCCTTTTCGGCATCTAAAGATATAACAGAGGCTTTATAATTTGTCTGATTCGAGTATTGTATAATATTTAATAGTCGTCTAATATTTGTAGATGAGAAACGATTTTGAATAAAGCCTGTTTGATCAGGGTTTATAAGCAGTGGGAGAATGCCCTCAAGCGTCCTTACTAATAGCTTGGAGAGTAATTTAGCATCGACATTGATGAGGCTGATCGGCCTGTATGATTCACACCTATCTGGTGATTTATTTTTCTTTAAAATTAACAAAATATTAGCCTGTCTGAGTGTTGAGGGCAATTGTTCATTCTTAAAAGAGAATGAACAACATATCAGTCAATGGTCCTGCAAGAAGGTGACTTAGTTTTTTATAAAACTCTGGGCAGAAACCATCAGGCCCTGGTGCTTTTCCTTCTTTAAGGGAGTTAATAGCAAGTTGCACTTCCTCCTCTGTCACAGGGTTATTTAACTTTTTCCTGTGACTTTCTGATAACGATAAAACAGGCACCTTCTCTAGAAATTCCCACATCTTCCCATCTGTATTACTACACTCTGATGAGTACAAGTGTATATAAAACTGCTTCATAATTCGATTGATATCCGTTGTTTTATAATGCTTGACATGTTTATTATCAAACAGTGATGGTATAACGTTTGTATCTGTCCTGGCTTTTGCTATTTTTGCTAAGAGACGGTGTCGCGTGATCAGAATATTGAGGGTGAGAACAAAACAACCATAGTATAAGCGAGTTGGTCAAACAGTTGATTTTAATGAACACACGTGCGGGGAGACCATTACTGCACACAATTGGCGTGGATCTCCACCCAAAAATACATTTCAATTTGCTTTTATAACATCAGGGTATTGTAACGCCCCCTCTTGCGTTTACAAGCACATAATTTGCATGTACAGCACATTCATGTATTTTAAGAATTAAATGCAAACACAGAGGTTCCTCTTTCTGGCATCCTCTTCCGAATATGGTGATGATCTCAGGCCTTTGAGGTCACCATGGACTGGACCTCTCCTTCTGTCACCTGTTACTAGGCAAACTCAAATGCAACAAGAAGCTGAATACATTCAGGCCTTTGCTCAGACTAAACATGTTAATATGTGATTATGATAACCCCTGTAATACAAATTATAACATAATGCCAGCAACTTCAATAAATGCTTGGATGAAATGATAATTAATGCAATGATAAAGATGATGGTTATGTAAAATAATCCCTGTAATTCCACAATTCCCTCTCTTGACGTCTTCCAGAGACGTCACTACACGATTCCCAGGTCCACTACCTTCGCTCTGACCCTCTCTAGCCGCCCCCTGACTCAGCAAATCAGACAACAACCTCATGTCCTCTAGGTGGTCCAGCAATAAAACACCAGCTCCCACTTGAAAACACTTCATGCTTAAGTGGTCTCTGCTCCTTTTCTGGGTCCCTCTCTAGTGGAAATCTTCTCCTGTAAGGGATAGAAAACAAACAACCTTTCTCTGCTACACCTTACTAACTTACTGTGTTCATCTCAGGTTCCTGTCATTATTCAAAGTTGGTTCACAATATCATGTTCTAGGCTCTATCCATTATATTAACTTTATTTAATCTCAATACTCTTTATGTGTGTGAGCAACGCTTTCAGTTTTCTTAAACACACCCCGAGTAAAATATACACCATCCCCCTGTCAGCCTAAATCTCCGCTAGAAAGCACACTTCAAAATTTTCTATCAGGATTTACACCTCTTTTGGCTTCAAGCATATACATAACATGCAAAAGTTACTGTTAATGCCAGTTAGACAAGTTTCCATTATCTACAACATTTTGTTTCACCCGGCTCACCCTCACACGTTTCCTGTTCACTTATTGCACATATTCATCTTTAACACCTTTTACCTCATTAGTTGCTAAGCAGAAACAAAGCAACATGTGTTTCACCTTTACCCTGTAAAATAAATCTATATCATGTTTGTGTCTGTAAGCATATTTTGCATTCATTCAATACACTCCACGCCATTCCTGCAAGTTAGGAGCTGTAAAGTTAAAAGCTACATAAAGTCCAGGCCTTCGGCCTGGCCTATATTTAAATCATGTGTGTTTGTAAGCGTGCATGCAATTAACCTGCTATGTTCTCATCTTCCCTCAACATGTATCACCTGGACACTCTCACCAGTGAAGCTTAAAACCCTTTTGGATGGAACATCAACTCTAAACAAGCACAGTTACGCATTGTGTATAAAATGAACTCAACCTGTAAATAGAGACGTCACTGTGATGACAAACATATTCAATACTAGTAAAATAATACTGTACAACATGTTATTAATGCAGTCATCATAAGGCAGATTATATGATAGCAATAAAAGAATCTCTAAATCCCAACAGGTCCTGCTTTTAAATCTTCCCTGACTTTCCCTTCAAGTTCTGCTTTCTTAGTACAATCATGAGGTTCTCCTGATCCCATTAAATCTGCCATATTGATTCCTTCATGTGTAAATGTCAGATTTCGAGCATCTAAAACTTTACTCAGTCTCTGTTGTGCTAATGATGTCATAGTGAACGCCTGCGAGTTCACATAAGCCACCACACTATGTGTAGTCAGAACTTTTAGTGAGTGTTCTCTCACTACATGTGCTGTTTTCTATATTATTTTGGCAACCCCTGCTGCATGCTGTGCGCATGTAGGGTGCCTTGCTTCTGTTGGACTCAACCTTATGCTAACCTACATAAGTACCTGTCTTTCTTTATTTAATCTTCCCTCTGCACAGCTCAGACGCCAGTTGCAAGAGCTCTCTAACATTAGAATCATCAGCTGTCACTTATATGGTGTTATTTCGGTGCTTTACACGTCACACAGTCTTGAACGTTGTTTATATGGGGAGTTCCTCTTTTTGTATCTATATCTATTAATATGCCTTGTGCACTAAAACTTCCTGTTTTTCAGTCTGGCTGAGCACTTGTTTGTGAGTAAAAGGTGGCCTTGCTCTACAAGCCAGCCTTCATTATTAAAGTACATAAAACAAGATAATGAGCAGATACACATTAAAAATATTTCTTTTATTCCTAACACCAGTCCCAATTCTCCAGTTACAGAGATAAATACAGAGAAAAACCCAACAATCATGTGACCCCCTATTGAGCAAGCACTTTGGCAACAGTGGGAAGGAAAAACTCCCTTTTAACAGGAAGAAACCTCCGGCAGAACCATGCTCAGGTACGGGCAGCCATCTGCTGTGACCGCTTGGCGTCAGCTAACAGAGATTTTTTTTTTTTTTTTTTTTTTTAAACAGAGAGACCTAATATTTAATAATCCACATTTCACTATTTTATTCTTCAGTTCAAATTTGGATTCTGTATTGTTCTTTATTTGTTATTATTTATGTTTAGATTGTTTATTGCTAGTCTTGGTTTGTTGTTGTCTGTTTGGGAGCTGACATAGTCTCTATGGATAAGCGTCTTTTGGTGGGGTAGCATCAGGAGAGAAGCTCCAGAGAGGCATTTTCCATGTTAAACGCTAAAATATAACAAAAAAGATCATGCTAAACAAACAAAACCTTTCGATTGGGCAACCCTATCTGTCTCCTCAACGTGTTGTATATTTTCAATGTTTCCTTATTATTTTGTCATAAAATAAATCAAACAAATAACTTAAGCTGAGTGACAGCACCTTGCGTTTACGCCGGGCTGTGAGCTGCCCTGAATCTACTTGCTACACCCCCCTTTCACCCAATCTAATTTTTCAATCTTAATCTAAACTATTCCTGACCTTCCCCTTCTTTCATCTGATCATCTCAAGCACGTCCTGTACCAAATTTGCTTCCTCTTTTCAAGCCCACATTTAATTACAAGCTCTAACACATTTGCCCTATATGGCGGTCTCGACATGTTTCCTGTCAACTTAACAGAGTTATTCTCAGAACTCAGAGCTGAGGTTCCCCTTTCCTAAGTCTGTACGCAGTCTGTACGAAGAGAGCAAGCTGCTAGTCGGTAAAGAAGTTTATCATCACAAAAGTTATTAGGTAAAAAGTCACGTAGACATTTGCTTAGTAACCCTAAAAGAGCACATGTCCTGTAGCTAATCACATGTATACAATTGTCCTTTGACATATCTTTGTGCAAGCCTAAATTATAACCTCTTATTCTAGAAATCAAAAAGAACCTGAAAATAACACTTTCTGCCTCCGTTTTACCATACCTAAATTATCAAAAACCCCAAACGTCATCAAGTAATCCTAAAACCCATTTCAACTTAAACCTTAAATCCTGTAACTCCCCCTTTTGTGACACATCTCATGTGTTACAAACTCAAAATCCTTCACTTGAGGTTAGGAAATTAAAGAAAAGGTTAGTCATATCATATTAGGTATACATGCTCCGGACCTTCAAACCTGTGTTTAAGGAATGAAATCAAATTAATCATCATATCAAATCTTTTCTTGGCTCCATCCACAGCCTGCATCCTTGAAACGTCCTAGAAACAAAAACCTGTGTATTAACCAGAACTTCACATTTCATACTCAGTTTCCCACTTATGATCCAACCTGTGTTATAAAAGAAAACTTAAAACAGAACAATTATCAGTCATGTGTCCAACCTTAGTCCAGTCTTTTGTCAGTGTCCAGTCGGTCCAACCTATGGTCTGCCTGGACCGTCCATTCACCTGTCCATTCCCACACATTCACTCACACGCATTAACATCGGGTATTGGTAGACTTCCGCACAAATAATCAGATTTTCCACTTTCAGCAAACTCAGTTTATTTATATAATCATTTATTTTCTTTTTACTTGTTTCTAGGAAAATATTTCTTTGTACTTTTGGACTGGATTGGCTCGCTGCAATCCTTTTAGACAGGGACTCACAATCTGATCCGATCCCCACACGTGGCCTCTTTCCTTCGCCCATTGTAATCTGGAAAAGGTCACCTTATTTTTGTTCACCTGAGACTTTTGTCAGCGCTGTTATTCATTCTTTTGCAGGCCTGCTTAGAACAAAAATGAGAAAAAAGAGAGAGCTGAGTATTAGCTCATCAAAGTACAAAACAAAATCACCTGACAGGTTTTTTCTTTCTAAGTGCACTGTTACAAACCACCCTTAAACATGTGCATGTTTATTAAAACTCCCTCTATTAAAAATAAAACAACAACCTCAAAAATCTTCAACAATCTGAAATTTCACCCGTTCAACACTGAAAACCTCGCCAAAAGCTGCACCGTTTCGTACACAACAATATCCCCCTTTAAGCACTTTACCATACTCAGATTCAGCCTAAGATATAAACACGTTATAACAATGTGTCAACACTAATTTATAAACCTCTTAATCAAATTTGCACCTCTGAACAGTCAACTTCTCCTTTAAGGCCTCAATCACACACACAGCAAGCTCCTCTGTCCGCACTCACATGAGCTCCCGAACTAATTTGTATACTGAGTCACATCTCAACAACTTAACTTGGCAAAATAAATACATGTTTAAACTTTATCACATTATTCGATTATTTTCATTTTCTTTCTATACTAATCACTTGTTTTGATCAATCAGTGCAAGAGCACTCCTAAGTCACCCTTTTAAACTACTTTAATCACTTTATTAAACATTCACACCATTCTATCACTCATACAAGTAGCAAGCTGATCTTCATTGCGTATGTTTGTGTGTGCTATTTTTGCATATATGGCTTCACAGTCTCACAGACACTTTCCCATTCTCCAGTTAAAGAGTCAGTTTCCATCTTCCCCGAATTGCTAACCCAAACTTTAATTTCCCACCTTAAATAACAGCCCTCCTGGTCTTCTGCCAGCAGTTAGGGCTTGCTTTCAGGTTCCTGGACACATCCTGCTGTAAACAATTCAACCAGAAACTTGCCTTAACATATCCATTCATGTTAACCTATAATTTCTTCCAACTCCTGCATCTGGAGAATTGGTCGGGTCTGCTTTACTCCTGAAAATAACAAACTAAGACATTTTCATTATTATCACGGACGCCTAAACGACCCATTTCTCTTTCTCTAGTCAGAAATACCAATTATGTCATGTATGTAAGCGTGTTCTTCCTTGCGTTTTATGTTAATTGAGTGTAAACTGCTTCTTCATTGAATTAATTCATTGAGTTCTTCGTTGCATTTCTATATATTCATGTTAATGTACACTACGTGTAAGCTGTTTCTTCATTGCCTCTTAAATTATAATCAGTTTTACTTCATGCATTTTTTCACTGAGCTTTAGATTCAAACTATCTCACTTCTGATTCATTTCAAAATAATCTCACATGGAACAATTTGTGTATGTGTGTTTTCAATTCGTGTTTACCTCTTTTAAACGTGATATGGTGGACATCACTAAACAATCATGAGTTCCCGCTTCAATTTTCATTCCAATTATATCCTATATTCTCGCAGTCAAACTCGTCCAGCTTCACCTGAGACTGGACCCCATCCCTTTCTCATAGTGTCCTGTTCGGGCTTCAAAGCTCCAGCAAACACAGTCTGTTTCTTCTCTGTTTTGATCTTTCCGTATTCTTCTTCGACGTTAAGTTCCCGTCCGGCTTTCCAGTCTTCTCTTCCAAGATTACTTCAAGCATGGCAAATATCCCACTCAATGTCCAGTGCTCTTCCACAATTCTTTATCCCACTGTTCAACTGCCCAGCCTGTATTTTCACAGTACATGTTGCTTTTCTTACATGCTGCTGCTGGTCGTCAGTCGTCATCAGTGTTAATGGATCGGGGGCACTGTCGTTTGCCTGCTGTATTCGAGTCCGCGATGTTCTGTCGGTCTTCATCAGGCGATTGACTGTCCTTTGAACTTCTTCTCAGTTTAGGGACAAAGTGACAGGTGAAGCTGTAGAATTTCAGCCAAAAAGTGGCTTGTTTTTTCCCAATTGTTCCTCTATACTTTCTTGCCGGTTACTCAAAGTTCAATATTGAGAGAAGTCCACCTGTATTGGCACACTAAAGCATACAATTAGTATTATATTCATTTTTTTTATCTTAAAACCTCGATTTGCTTCATCTTCTTAGAATTTAACTCTGTCCATTTCTCTGGGTGCTCCCCTGACATCATCAGTCACACACACACCTTCCTCTCACACACACAGCAGCACAGTATTTCCTGTTTCTCTTTCCCGTTTCTACAAATTAATCAAACACTTGTTTTTTCATATTTACAGTCTACAAACCCTCTTTAGTTTTATTAGGTCTTGGTCTAAACACAATACACCCTCTTCTCACACACACACTTTTAAATATACTAAGTTTTTGCATTTGTCAGTTTTTGTGACATCCTTCACACAGTTAAAATCACTCAAAATATGCTTTCCTAAGAGTATTTTACAGGCATGCTTTTCAACCTCAGAAAGAGCAAATGAAATAAGAACAATTGAAACCTCTAATCCTTCTCACAGCACACGTATAACTGGAAAAATAAAACACCACAGCCTTTATTTCTGAAGAGAGGTTACTACTGAAAGTAATATGTTAGTCTTAAGTATATACCATGCACTCCGTATATATATATGTATATATAGATATATATATATATATATATAACTCAAAACTCAGTCAATTACTATACATCCACTACAGCAACTCAAAACTTTATTTATAACCCTCTAATAAACATAAATGGCGTCTTAAACACACGCATTCAACAATGTTTGCAGCCGTACTTGTGAAACCAACTGTGGTTTAAGCAGTTCTTAAGCTTCTTAATTTGCATTTTATTGCCTTCTAGGACATTCTAGTCTCTAATTCCTCTGTTTTCATGTTATCTCCGTTTGACACACACAAACACCACAAACACACACTCCCCCTAAAAACCCACAAAAAACTTACAAAACGACTTACACCTATATCTATCACTCAAAGTCTACGTCAATACCTGAGAAACACCAAATGTAACTGTGTATATTATCTCAAACTGAAACAAAACCCATCTAAAAATCCTAACACATCTTACTTGAACACACCAAAAGAGAGATCACTTACAGACATCTTTATTAATGAAATTATTTCAAAGTCAATTTCAGTTTTCAGACCCCAAATAACGGTCCTAAGTATCAACAGTTTATGTACCCTATCTCAAAACCCAGCAAAAAAGTCATACAGTCATGGCAAGAAATAAAACTTTACTTACAGTATTGTAAAACAAAACCAGCATCTTAAATACAGGCGTTCAGCAATGTGTAACAGTCTCTATGAACTTCCTAAAACTCTAGGGACCTCGCAGCTGCCTCATTTGCATTTTCACACACACACACAGTCTAAAAATAATACCAGCACTGCCTTAGACTCCTTTCACACAGAAATCTCCTTTATATTACACAGACGTCTTTTAATTACAATAACAACAACTATCAGGCCTGAGATTGCACAACCTACAGAATTTTGACAAATTTAAATTAACCCTCCAAGGGACAAACTCCAAGTTTTTTGCGATCAATTACCCAGTATCAGGTCCAACCTGTCTCTGGTCTAATCTCTAAAATCCCTAACTCAATTTAAAAGCGTCCAACGCCCAAGCTCCAAGCTTTACTGCCCAAACAAGCGCAAATACCGTTCCAAACGGTAAACTGACCTTGTCAGTAGCTATTTTGGGCCGTCCTCAGTTGCCCACGATTGCCAATCGGACTATCCCTTCCCAAGGAATTCACGACCGTCGCCAGTAAATTTAGAGCGTCACCTCCGAACAATGCGCTTCTTAACAGACGCCGCTGTCGTTCTAGAAAAATTTAGAATAATTTGAAACAACAATCTAAATCCAAAACAGGATTAAGATTGAGGTAGATCTACCTTTGTGGACATAGGGGACTTGAACCCACAAAATGACCATCACAAGATAGACCCAATGTCCAGAGGGACTTAAACCCACAGAAATGACCAATTTCCCTACTTTCTACGTGAGACTTGAACTCACTTTAATTCTTTTCCTTTTCTTTGGGACTTGAACCCAGTACTTTTACTTATAACTTATCATTACTTTAACCAGCATGCTCATGAAATTACCATCAAAATCAAAACAGACATTCACCGGCAATTTTTACTGAATAGACATTTAATTTTATCATCCAATTCAGCACACTTCGGATAAAATCAACAGGCCTGTGCCTACCTCTTTTATAAAGGCGCCTGTCCACTCAGTTCGATTGCCGGATCATGACTGCCCGTCTGACCACCTCGGACCCCGAATTTCTCCACCACACTTCCAAAATCCACTCCTCAATATCACGTCGGGGTCACCATGAACTGTCGCGTGATCAGAATATTGAGGGTGAGAACAAAACAACCATAGTATAAGCGAGTTGGTCAAACAGTTGATTTTAATGAACACACGTGCGGGGAGACCATTACTGCACACAATTGGCGTGGATCTCCACCCAAAAATACATTTCAATTTGCTTTTATAACATCAGGGTATTATGATGCCCCCTCTTGCGTTTACAAGCACATAATTTGCATGTACAGCACATTCATGTATTTTAAGAATTAAATGCAAACACAGAAGTTCCTCCTTGTGGCATCCTCTTCCGAATATGGTGATGATCTCAGGCCTTTGAGGTCACCATGGACTGGACCTCTCCTTCTGTCACCTGTTACTAGGCAAACTCAAATGCAACAAGAAGCTGAATACATTCAGGCCTTTGCTCAGACTAAACATGTTAATATGTGATTATGATAACCCCTGTAATACAAATTATAACATAATGCCAGCAACTTCAATAAATGCTTGGATGAAATGATAATTAATGCAATGATAAAGATGATGGTTATGTAAAATAATCCCTGTAATTCCACAACGGCCAGGTTTGTTCCCAGATTCATATAATTTATGCTTAACAAAGAAAATTGCTGCCTTTGCTCTTGTAGTCAGTAATTGATTTAAAGCTGAGCGGGTTGCTTCCAACTTCTTAAGTATAGTTTTGGACCTGGAGATTTTAAACTGCACTTCTAGTTTTTGTATTATGTGCTCTAAATCGAGTTGTTCTTTCATTGAAGCCTTTTTCTGCGCTGTGGTGTATGAGATAATACTACCCCTAAGATAAGCTTTAGCAGTTTCCCACAGTAAAGATGGGCTTACATCTTCCGTTTTATTAATGGTCATAAAAACATTCCACTCTTTAGTGATATACTCAATAAATACGGGGTTACTCAATAAATAAGGATTCATCCTCCATCGACGCGAATATGGCTCAAAATAAGGTGGGTGAATATTTATACTTACTACTGTATGATCAGATAATGGACAAGAACTTATTGAGCACTCTTCCATCCAATCTAACACCATCCTGGATGACAGGAGCAAATCTATTCTTGAGAAACTCTGATGGGGGCAAGAAAAAAAAGTAAAATCCCTATCTGTGGGGTGAGCTACTCGCCAGGAATATTTCTAGATCAGAACAAAACTCTATCAGTCTAATGCTTTTTGGCGACAAGTCACTCCCTGGTGGAGATTTATCAACCCTAGGATCAGGAACACAATTAAAATCACCTCCCAAAACCAAATATGGGGAAGCTATGGCTGAAACATGGGTTAAGAGATTGGGGAAAAAAGAGACATCTTCTGAATTTGGACCATAAACACATCCTATGGAGATAGATTCTCTAAATAAGAAACCAGATATAAGAATGTAGCGTCCTTCCTTATCTTTTATGACTATTTCTATGGTTAAAGGCAGATTGCGATGGATAAGGATGGCTACTCCTCTACTTTTAGTATTATAGGATGAGTAAAAAACTTGGTCAACCCAGCTTCTTTTCAGTTTTGAGTGTTCCAAATCATTTAAATGAGTTTCTGAAAGTAAGGCAATTTTTGTTTTTTCCTTCTTCAAAAGTGAAAGGATTTTTTTGTCTTTTAACAACATTATTCAGCCCTTTAACATTTAAAGAAATTATTTTATAGTCAGTCATATCAGCTCAACTTTTTTGTTATAGTTTCCCCCCCTCTATTATAACATGATGTGTGGGAGTGCGCTACTGCAAAAAATCAAACAAATGTTTCCATAAAAGGGAATGTGGTTAGTTTTAGATACATTATATAGACAAAAAAATAAAAAATACAATGAAATAAAATAAAATAAAATAAACAACAGAAACAATAGCCATGCATAGTAGTGATAAAAAAAGGAGAAAGACAACCCCTAAAACCCCACTTCCCTCCCCCCAAATAACGATCCTGCGATCCTTCAAAAAAGAAAACAGGGTCTCGTGAAACCGAGCAAGAGTCACTGACAGAGGCAAAAAGAAAAGAGAAACAAAAATTCCCCTCCAAACTCCCGCACGCCACTGACAAAGCCAGCCAAACTCATTTATATTTCTAAGTTAAACTCGTTTTACTTTATAAAGTCCGTAAGAAAAGACAAATAAGAAGGGAAGGGACAATTGAGTCATTCCTTCAACTTCCAGTTCCAATACAACTTAGCATGGGCTGGGTATCCTTAAATTAAGAGTATGTCTAATATTTAAGTGCCGTAATAGAACTAATCTTATTCAATCAATTGCTGTCGGTGTACTTCAATTTAACTCAAATTGTCCAAAAAGGCAAGAGCATCTTCAGATTTACGGAAGGAGTAATTTTTCCCTCCGTGAGACAAGTTTAGTGTAGCACAGGGGTGGGCAATTCCAGGCCCCGAGGGCCGGTGTCCCTGCAGGTTTTAGATCTCACCAAGGGCGTCGATTTGGCATGGACGGAAGGGACACGTCCCCACCAATATCCAGCGATTATTGAATTGTCCCCACCAATAATTTGATCTCCTCGAGTAAAGAAAAACAAACCCGATAGAAAGAAAAATACGATCTGTCAACGTCTCATTTACCCAGCGGTGCAGAAAGAGTTAAATTACGTTCTCTACTGGTGTCCTACCTCATGTGACAAATATGGCCAATGTGATTGGCTGTGCCTTTCAGCGAGCTCTGTTTAGTTTTAGCAGCGGCAAGCCTGCGCTGTGAGGAGGAGAGGAGGATGGCAGCAAAAAGGAAGAACCTGGATATAAGAAAGTATTTTTCAAAGAAACCTGTAAGTCACTTAAAGTCAAGTTCACTCATAAAATGTGTCCGTCATAATAACGTTACAGGCAATACCAGGCCATACAGGCCAACCCTCCCGATTTTTCCGGGAGAATCCCGAATTTCAGTGCCCCTCCCGAAAATCTCCCGGAGCCACCATTCTCCCCAATTTCTCCCAATTTTCCACCCGGACAACAAAATTGAAAAACCATATCCTAGATTGGCCCAGCCAATTCCAGTTTCCAACAATAGCTGCTACTACTGCAGCTACTTAGTATTAATATTACTCTTATTACTCTTTCTTGGTCGCGAAATAAACTTTTAACATATTTTCAGACGAGAATGTAGCTGTGTAAACTTCAAATAACTTAAACAAGTTATTGTTTGGCCTTTTTCAGTGGTTTATTTGTTCGTGAGTAAATCGGTTTGGCTGAGATTAAAGTTATTAGATTAGATTAGATTAAATAAAACTTTATTAATCCCTCGGGATGGTTCCTCCGGGGTTTTCACACAGCTGAATAAATGTCAAACAGAAAACTGATTAAACAGAAGTGTGAGATGGTCGAGAACCTACGCAAGCGTCCGGTTATATTTTATTTTATTTAGACAGCAAGGAGCAGACGGCAGAGGTGACGTAATTATGAAGGCTAGACCTCCCAATTTCACAGTCGCTCATTTCCGGTCTACCCGGCTTTCAGAGGACCCGGCCCACTTAGACCGCGAAGGCCGGGTCCTCAGGTGGACGCAGCCTCTGAATTTGGACACCCCCGGAACAGGCCGGTGACATTTAACTTATTTTTTTCCTATAAGTAAACACTGTAAAAACCCCTTTGAATGTCTCCCTAATTCTGAGGTCTCAAGGTTGGCAGGTATGTGCTAGGCTTTGGCCCACATCAGTCTAAAACTGTATGTAACCATGAAAAAAGTGTTGCCATGTCCACCAGGACAGTATAGTATAGACTCCTTCACATAGTGGACATTGAGTTGTGTGGGGCACCAGTAGTCCATGTCTGTTGCTGTAACACTAGTTCATGTTTAGAATAAAAGTCCCAGCTCACTGACTTGATCGGGGCAATAGTGCCTAAAATGTTGCATAATTTTGCTGAGAGATCTTTTACTTTGTGGTAATCTTAGATGAGTGATTTTATGGACAAAACCCACCAGGTCAGTCAGTGTTCCCTTAGTGCTAATGTATTAGAAATGTTGGTGTACTATAACTGAAGTAATGTTGTTAAGTCCTTAAAGTCATATTCTTTTATTGTCATGACTGTATTTGAAGCTTTTTTATTTTGTATGATACCTGATTTATATGGAATATGGCTGAAGTAAACTAAAGTCTAAAATACTTAGTCATTTGTTTAATATTAATTTAACATTATATAATTCACATATATACTATGAATTGTAATTTTAAATGGTTTAAAAGCATGTAGAATAGCATATGTAGGCAAGTATATTTCTCCTTTTTATTTTATTAAGAAGCAAAGACAAAAAGGAAAAAAAAAAGAAACAGCGCAGGGTTCGGTGGTTGAATCATCCGTCCCCACCAATGCTAAAACCAAATCTACGCCCTTGGATCTCACCTTGGGTCAACACACCTGCATCACATGATTAGTTTGTTACTAGGCCTCTGGAGAACTTCAGGACATGTTGAGGAGCTAATTTAGCCATTTAAATCAGCTGTGTTGGTTCAAGGACACATCTAAAACCTGCAGGGACACCGGCCCTCGGGGCCTGGAATTGCCCACCCCTGGTGTAGCAGGATAGCGCATATAAAAGCGCATATTTTTCTGGATAAGTTTTTGGCACTCTCCGTTAAATTCACATCGCATCTCTTTGACTCCTGTTGCCAAATCCTGTCGAATATGAATGATCTGTCCATCATAAGTCAGGGGGGCATTATCTTTAGCAGCAGTGAGGATCCTAATCTTGTCTACCGGATTATGCACCTTAATAATCATTGCACGAGGGTGATTAGGTCTTGATAATCCAATGGACCGATGGGCTCTGTCGATTTTGATCTTCCCCGTTTTAGTTTGAATACTCAGCAAAGTCGGTAGCTAGCCTTTGAGGAATTTCACCGGTTCATGACCTTCAGTGCCTTCCTTTAAGTTCAGAATTACAATGTTGTCTCTTCGTCTCTGGCCCTCCAAGTCTAGACATTTTTCCGTAAGAATATTTACTTTAGTCTCCATATCAGCCAGTCTAGTTTCCATACCTGACATAGTCTTCTGCAGTTGATATGCGATTCTCAGTGTCAGAGATCCGTTGAGAATTTAATTCGAGTTGTGCTGATATATTTTTTAGTGATAATGAGAGCTTATCGAATTTATTCTCCATCATAGTAGATATTTTGTCCATGACTGTCTTTGATATTTCCGCAGCGAGCGCGTCGGCGTCCACAGGTGTACTTGGCGTGGTAGCTGTGCTCGTCAACATACCCTCTTTCGCTTCTGACTCTTCAGGAGATTTGTTGGATGCAGATTTTGCAGCTCTTGTAGGAGGCCTTTTAACAGACTCTTGTTTAAAGTTTTTATCCCTCAAGGTTGTGCAGAACGTATCGCTAATAAAGCAAGATATGCTCAGTGGCGGCGGGAGCTCAGGAAAGACCTCCGCTCAGTCTGACAGCATCACGTGACTCCCTAGGTTGCATCTTAAGGTGAATAGTACCATATAACTTTGTTGGTTGCAAAACTTGTGCGCAGTTTTTAGAAATATACAATTTCTATTTGCATTTCAGGTTATAAAAATGATTCCTTAATCATGTTTGTGGGGTTTACAGTAAAAAACATAACTTTTTTCTACTCGGATTTTGAATTTTTTGTCTGAATTTAGATCAACTGTCCTAATAAAGTATACCAAAATGAAAAAATAACTCAAATTTCAGATATTTGAGGTTGTGCTGAAAATAATGGTACCAAACAAGGCAAGAAAAACATATTTTAAAGGTGAAATATAGAGGTAAAATCAAAAGTAGTCAAAAACAGCCAATTATACCCTGGACCCCAGAGGGTTAAAGTTGTTATTAGAGGTCATATTATTGCTTATCAAGCTTCTCATAAAAGGGACAAACTCAGGCTGCATACTAATATTGAGGCAGAACTGGCTGTGTTGGAGGAGAAGTATTGCGACACCGGGGCTGCTGACACACTTAATACCATTCTAAAATTGAAATATGACTACAACGATATGTTGGGGGAGCAGGTCATGAATTGTATTCGGAGATTAAAACGGAAGCATTTTGAGCTTGGTGAAAAGGCTGACAAGGTGCTTTCCAGACAGCTGAAAGGCATTCAAGCTGATAGGGCAGTACACAGAATTCTCTCTTCAACTGGCCAGTTGCTGTCTGATCACAAACAGATAAATGACGTTGTTTTTACAGACAGTTATATACACCTAGTATCACAGCCACAGTTACTGAAATCACTAATTTTCTTAATGCTTTGACAACACTGCCCAATTTTGCGGTGATTTCACTTGATGCCCAGCAGGCTTTTGATCAGGTGGAATGGACCTATTTGTTTGCTACTCTTGACAAATTTGGTTTTGGGTCGAAATTTTTGAATATGGTTAAGTTGCTTTACGCTTGCCCTCATTCCTCGGTCCTTACCAACCATGAGAGGTCGCTCCTGTTCCTCTTACACCGTGGGACCAGGCAGGGTTGTTGCCTCTCTCCAACGCTTTTTGCTTTAGCTCTTGAGCCGTTTGCCATTGCCATCAGAGCCGATTCCCATATTTCTGGTATAAATTGTGGCACGTCAGACTACACCATCGGTCTGTATGCTGCTGATATCATATTGGCTCTTTCAGATTTAAAGATCTCCCTTCCTCCACCTCTTAAACTGCTTGACAGCTTTGGCCACCTATCAGGGTTCACCATAAATTGGAAGAAGTCTGTTCTTATGCCGCTGTCGTCTGGTCTGGGCCCTGATTTCCTGTCTAGTTTGCCCTTTAAGGTCTCCCAGGATTATTTTTCATACCTGGGTATTAACATCCCTAGGAACTCAAAACTCCTCTTCAGGCTTAATTATTCGGTTCTAACTGATGAGCTCAAGTGTATGATAGATAAATAGAAACTTCTCCCACTTTCAATGATTGGCCGTATCAATATAATCAAAATGGTTGTGCTCCCTAAACTCACATACCTATTCCAGAATGTTCCTATTTTTCTCAGGTCTTCCTTTTTCAAAGCGTTGGATGCCATTATCATGCCTTTTGTTTGGTGATGCTGTGGAATGCGGGGCCAGCCCTAAATGGCTCGAAATAGAGCTTAGCACCGCTATCGAGCACACTGGAGCATCCTTACCAGCTATCTTATTTTCAAAACTGTTTATTAAAAGTACACCATTATGTGATGACTTTATTCTTTGCAACTCTATAAAAATATTGAATCAAATCAAGAGAATCTTGAACCTCCTGGGAATGTCAACTTTTGCCCCGATCTGCCACAATCCTAGCTTTAAGCCTAGTACAATGGATGTTGCTTTCAAACAGTGGCCTGTTAAAGGGTTAACTGCTACCAAGGATCTTTATATGACAATCATTTTGCCTCTTTTGCTCAACTTCAGACCAAGTACAACCTCCCTACAAATCATTTTTTTTCGGTACTTACAAATTAGGAATTTAGTCAAGCAAGCATTCTCTGATTTAGATGATATCCCCATACAGCATGACTTTTACAATATAATGAATGAACGTCCCACCTCAAAGCACTTGATCTCTCGGCTTATTAATCTTTTTTCTTCAGCAACCCCCTCTCGCCATATTAAACAGGCTTGGACAAGGGACACTGGTTTGGTTATCTCTGACGATTTATGGGCAAAAGTGTTAAGCCAGATAAAACTATGCTCTGTTAATGCCCAGCTTCAGTTAATTCAATTTAAGGTAGTCCATAGGCTGCACTATTCCAAAACCAAATTGAACAAGATTTTTACTCACGTTTCCCCTAAATGTGATAAATGCAAACTTGTGGACGGTACTCTTGGCAACTGTATCCTGACTGTCTTATGGTGATCCTGGGCTGCTCCAGCAACTCCTTGGCACTTCCCTTTGCTGTGCAACAGGCCCTCATGTTTGGTATGGTGATTGCCAAACGTCTGATTCTGGGGGAGTGGAAATCTGCCTCCCCTCCCTGCTTCAAGAGGTGGCTCAAGGAGATGGTCTCCTGTTTATACCTGGAAGAAATTTGGTTTTCTACATCTGATTCCATGGAGACGTTCAGGAAGATATGGGGTCCCTTTACAGACCACATTAAGAAGGACAGTCCATGCCCTGGGTCCTGTCCACGTTGTCTTAACTGTTATTATTCTGAGCTGTTGCCCATAACTGTTATGAATCGGCTCCTCCTAGCATAGCTGGACTGGCCATCGGGCATACCGGGCATTTGCCCGGTGGGCCGCTCGTGATTTTTCGTTTTTATGGGCCGATGGGGTTTTATTTCTTTTTTTTTCAACGGTATAAATGAATAGTGGTGTATTGGCCAGTTGGTCATGATCGACTCTGGGCTGGACCGATTACAGCCGAGGAGGTCGAACTTTAAAGTTGTGGTGAAAAGCAACGCGATTTGTCCCGATCAGCTGATCATTGATCAAACCAGCGGAGGTCGCGTTAAACAACAGAAGCACCTTTAAACTTGATGAGGTGTTGTTAGAATTAATTTAATATTAATTTCTAGTATCAGCTGATGTTTGCTGGAGGGATGAAGGGTTGAAGGGAAGTTATGAACCGTTTCTGGGAGACAAATAACACCAGGATCCTTTTCTAAGTAGCTGACAGCTGGTAACTGTGCAGGGGCGAGTCTAGCAAAGTTTTGCCAGGGGGCCAGGTAGGGCATTAACAGGGAAAGGGGGGCACAAAAAATACGATTCTTTCTTATTCTCATTTAAAATTTCTAGCTTTTAACAAATAATTATCTGAATCATACAACCAAAGTTTTCATCTGATGTCAAAAGTATAGAAATCCATTATTGTACACAGTAATGTTTTTCAGGGTCCCAACATAATTTCTTCAGAAGTAAGTACTGTATATGATGCCAGTATTTTCCCACATTTTCTAGATACTGTACCAGTACTGTGTGTAAAATACCATCAAAATTAAGTTTTGATGGTAAGTTTTGAGTGAGGAAGTTTTATTCTTTCTCACCTTTCTTTCTGTCTCCTTTCACTTTTTAAAGGTTGCCATGTTAGAAAAAATATTTTGCCCTGCCACGCTGTTTATTGATGTGGTAAATAAATAGTTTATGAAAATATCACTAAATCTGTCATTTATTATTTTTAATATTCAGTAATGGTCATGTCTCACCTCTAGTCTTCTCTGTCTTAATTTCAGGTTTCCTCCATATGTTGTAGAAAGTTCAGGAGGTAAACCAAGCAGTCTTTGGGTTTCGGCTAAGTACTGTTTAGAATACCAGAATAGGGAGGATGGTGTAGGTTTAAGTTAAGTTCTAGAGTGATACATATATACCAACAAGACTGTACATCACTGTCACAACGACGTTTGTTTTCATTCAAAGGCTTTCTGGTTTTTCCCATAATACCTGGTGGGCCGGTCTCTAGTCAAAATGCCCGGGCCGATTTTTTGTCCCAGTCCAGCCCTGCCTCCTAGCGATCTCTGGATTCGATCTTCAATGTGGATTGGACTCACTGGATTGTGAGTTGTTTGACATGTATACCATTTGCTTTTTTCTTCTCTGCTGTTCTTAATAAGTGCTGGCCCTGTACCCTGTTGTCGGGTCTGCTGCTGTTTTTTGTTTTGTTTTGTTTTGTTTTTTGTTTGTTTGTTTTTTGTTTTTTTCTTTTTGTTGTCTTTATTGTCTGTGTTCCTCTGTCCCGCTGTTTGTGAATGTGTAATTTTTTTTTTGAAACCTGCATAAATAAATACATTGGAAAGTACCTGCAAAACAAAAAAACAAAAACAAAAAAGAAGTCATTCGTCATGTCGAATGACCAGCGGATAAACTCTCAGGTTGGTAATAAATGTATTACATGTATAAGAACAAGCGTCATGTTAACAAATGATAGCCGTATAGTAACTTTTATTGCTTATAGTAGCTGTTCGCTACAAAAGCTAATTTAGGTGGATTCAGCTTTGACAAACAAATATGATCGACTGTATCTAGTAGAATTCCAAAGTTGGCATCTTGGACCCTCTCAGAGCCTTGTATGCTTGCAGAGACCCCTACAGTAAGGAAACATGCAAAACATTGTCCAAACCTTTGTATTTTAGCTTTATTTATGTCTTACACAGCATCCCAACTCTTTAGCTAACTTAATAACTTTAGCTAAAGTGAATAGTTAGGCTAATGCATTAGTGCAGCATTACTGCATCACCTCTGTTTGATATGATATGTGACTATCACTGTGTTTAACTACCATAATAATTCTTAGGGTACTGAGTGCATGCTTAATTAGTTTTTTTTAAACATACTTCTATATTGCTATGTTTGACAGGCGGAAGCTGTCAGGTCACCTCCTAAATCGACCATCTTTTACAGGTGTTTTGTGCCAGAAATGGAGTGTCCACTGAAGACTGAAGATACTGAATCTCTACGCCTTGCCATTGATCCCTCTTGTGCCTTCATCTAGACAAGAGACATTAACTTAACCACTCTCACATGCTCTGTACCTACATCACCTTCCCTGACATCCGTAGCTTGGCTCATCTGAGGGTGAAATTATAAGAATGTGTTATTTTGCAAATTGCTCTCTAGGGTTCCTAAATAAAATATGGCATTGAGATCCTTTCTTTTGAATTCTTTTTAATAATCTATTCTTCTGAAATATAAGAACCTCTCCTGGTTTTAATGGCACTTTGAATTTCCTGACTTTCTGTTCCACACCCAACCCCAAATAGATGATGACAAGCTGACACAGTAACATGGAAGAGGGAAAGAAGTTGGAAAGGACTACTACAAACAAACCTAATGCCTAACAATGAAAAATGTAAAATAAGAACAATAAAAATAATAAAGATAAAAGATGAAGTAACAAATTTTTAGTTTTTATTTCATTCCAAATGATCATCCAGATGTCTGTGACATGTGATGACAAACACCATAATGGGAAGGCCTTTGTCATCACATGCTTAAACCTATCATATATTTTTTGCATATTCTGAACAGGCAGTCAGACATGCTGTAACTGTGGGGTAGAAAACTGCATGAACACCGTACGGGAGGGGTCTCGAACTCTAGTCCTCGAGGGCTGCTGTCCTGCAACTTTCCAGGACTTTTCAGTGCCTTACCTGGCCTCCTTGCAAAGTTTTGCTAGGGGGATAGGTAAAGCATTCACAGGGAAAAGGGGGGCACAAAGAAGTACTTTTTTTTGTTATTTCATTTAAAATTTCTAGTTTTTATTAAATAATTATCTAAATCTTACAACCAAAGTTTTTATCTGATGTAAAATCTATAGAAATCATACATATACCAACAAGACAGTGTACATCACTGTTCGCAAAAGTGTTTGTTTTCATTCGAAAGGCCCAGGCCGATTTTTTGTCCCAGTCCAGCCCTGCATGTGAAGGTTTGGATATATGCACCTCTGCATAGATGATACCCACACATGAGGTGTTGTTGTACAGCAGTTGCTTGAAACACAACAAACAGTTCACCTTGGAATGAAAAAACAAACAAGTTGAATCTTACAGCACTGACACATTTTATATTATTTGTAATATTTTACTGGGAGAGATCAGCTCAGTGTTGGCATCCAGGGGAGACCCTTCTCCTTTCAGCAGGCTCCATAGAAACAAGCTCCTCTGTATCACAGGTGAAACTCCCACACCAACACTGACATGCAAAGTTTGTGGGAATCCACTCCCACTTTATGTTCATAAACATGATGATAATCACAGAAATGAGAAATAACATCTAATTCTGGATGTTTAATGTCCGTCTGCTGGAGGCTCAGGATAGTTCACTTCTGTCTGTCCTCTGACACAGTCCTGCTGTGGACACTGAGGAGCCTCATTATCCTCAGTAGGAACCTCGTTTGAATATCGAGACACTTTGTGTTTTCTGTAGATCAAAAAACCATCAACGGTGACAAGAAGAAGGAGAACAGCAACTATCAGTCCAACAGATCGTCCTGATGGGCCTGCAGGAGAGAAACAAAGTGTCAGCTGTGGATGAAGGTGAATGATAAGTAACTAAAAGAATAGAATTCATTTCCTCTACTGCAGCAGAAAAAGTAAATAAATAGATAAACATGTGGATATAGTGTGAAAGTTTCCACCCTGGTAGATTTTCTTGGATCATTGCTTAAAATAATGCTGGTGAGCACCATTGTTACCCCTCAGCCTCCAAGTAGAAAATCCTAGATGACATTCTGCTCGATTTCCACATGATTCAATTGTTTTATTTTAACATTATGTAATTCTGTTATACCAACTTATTGTACTTGAGTTGGACCAACTTAATTAATTAATGATTAGGGATGCACCGATACCGATACTGGTATCGGGTATCGGGGCCGATACTGTAAAATGTGTGCGTACTCGTACTCGTAAAAGCAAACCGATACCATGAACCGATACTAATGTAGCCCGGATGGGAATTTGGGAGTAGATACTCATAATTCCCATGGACTTGAACGCCACGGTAACATAAGGCGTTCACAGTTATGTAATGTAACTGTACCCTGAATTTAATTTGCCCTGTAATATGTCACAAGGTAAATACAGGTAATTAGAGCAATCAAACTGTTATGTTAATCATAAACTATTATTGTATGGTATGTAACTCTGAAGGGAGTTAAAATATTGTTCAGAGTTCTAATTTTCTGGAGGCCCGTGAAGGTAGCATCAAACGGGACCTGTGTATCTGTTGCAATGGAGGAGGAGAAGAGAACGGCATGGAGAGATGCACGAGGTTAGCTGAGCCAAAGTGAGAGACTCGGATAGTTTTTCTGAGGTTAACTAGCACAAAAGAGTATGTGACTAGAAAGCTAACCGTGTGGGAGCTTCGCAACAGAGTGTGGGTGAAGTGACTTTGTTTCAACGGTCGCACCACCGTGGAAAACTGTGTTTCCAGCTACGACCGCCGAGGCTAAAGGCTAGCCCGGACTGCTTGGCTGCGCCACGGAGGCAGCCGCTATGGACTGTCGGAGAGCTGGACAGTGACTGGCTAACGCTGTAGCAGAGACAGCATCGGGTCCGCAGGGAGTGGATTTAGTGTGGGACTGGTGAACGGCGACCTACCGAGCAACGGAACTGTAAGTCAGACTTTTGTGCTCTTACTGGGGAGAAGAGGATTTTTCTCCATCGTCCAGCGTGAGCAGCAAACAGGCCTGCAACAAGTGTGAATGTGAGTGTGTGTGGGGCCCATGTGTGAATATTGTATGTTTAGTGGAGTTATATAACGTGTTTTTGAGTGTATATTAGTGAGTCACTTACCAAAAGGTGATAACATAAGTTGGGTTGTTTAATATAATTTGAAAGGGAATTATTTCATTTATACAGTGTATTTCATTTGGTTAAGGAATTGGAATATCATTTGAGTTTAAAAAAGGGATGTGTTGTACAGTATTTGTCTCTGCCCTTACGTTCAGTAAACGTTTCGTTTGGGTTAAAGAGTTGTCTGGGGTCGTTTCTTTACTACTGGTTAAGTTTAACTTGTGTGTGGTAGAAGTATCGGATTTTGTACTCGGTATCGGCAAGTACTCAGATCCAAGTATCGGTATCGGATCGGTTTGAAAAAATTGGTATCGTTGCATCCCTATTAATGATGAAACAACTTAATTAATTAATAAAGAATCAACTTAATTAACTGAGTTGATTCAGCCAACGCAAATTACATTAGTCCAACTAAAGTACTCAATGCTAACAGAAACATTTATTAACGTAGAAATTCTTTCCCTGATTAGTTAAAGTTCATTCAAAGAGTTATTTTTTTGAGTGTTCAATAAAACATAAAAGTTGTCATGCGCATCTTTTTTCTATCAAATTTATTGGATTCATAACAAATTTCACACAGCTGTGACTCCATCCATCCTCTTCCACTTGTCAGGGTCGAGGGGGGCTGAAGCCTGTCCCAGGGCGAGAGGGAGGATACACCCTGGACAGGTCACCAGTCTATGGGTGTGTCCCAATTCAGGGTCTGCACGCTTGAAGTATGCGCACTACGCGTACTACGTGCAGTGCGTACTATAAGTACGAGAAGTGCGGAAGTGCGAGGCTTGTGAAATGGGACGGTCTAGCCTTTGTCACGCTGTTCAGGTTGCCTAGCAACCATGATACTAACCGCGAGAAATGTTTCATACAGCATTGTGTGACATAAATGAAGGAGAAAAAATGTTTTGTTGGTCATTAATTTTTGTCATGAATTGTGGGATATATGGGACCACGAAGTGTGCACCGGACCACGCTTGATATTTGGGGAAATCGACAGCACATTTGGAGTATGCATTTGAAGTATACTTCAAATTGGGACAGCCGTCGTCGCGTGGCGGTGACGTAATCGGACTCAAAATGTGTAGTTCAAGCGTGCAGACCCTGAATTGGGACACAGCCTATCACAGGGCTAACACAGAGCACACTTATTTAGAATCATCAGTTAAAATGTCTTTGGAGTGTGGGAGGAAGCCAAAGTATCTGGAGAGAACAGACGCAAACATCTAAAATCTACACAGAAAGGATTCAAATTCAGGACCTTCTTGCTGTGAGGCAACAGTGCTGACCACCACACCACCGAGCTGTCACTCCAAATGATTACAAGACTTGATTTTTGAATTTTATTTATGTTTTTGTCCTTGCCTGTTAAGGCTGGCTGTGAGGCAGCAGGAGTAGGACCCAAAAACTATAAGACATGAGGGACACAAGGCACACAGCACAACACACAGCAATATGGACAACACAACAACAAGCAGAGGAAGACAGAGGACTTAAATAGACTGAGGATAACGAGAGGATGAGAAACAGGAGGGAACACAGCTGGAAGTAATCACACACAATGAGACAGGAGGAAGCAAACCTGAACACACAGAACACAGGACGTCACAGCAGACTGTCAAAATAAAACAGGAAACAAAGACAAAAGCTGTGTCCCAAAACCTCATCTGGATCCTTCGGAGGACCCGGCCTTCGCGGTCTATGTGGGCCAGGTCCTTCGAAAACCGAGAAGGCCGGAAGTGCGAGGCTGTGAAATGGGACGGTCTAGCCTTCAAATTTGCGTCACCGCTGTGTCGGTGGAGTTTAATAAACTCGGCCGTCTGCTCCTTGATATCTAAAATATAACAGGAGACTGGCGTAAATTCTCAACCGTCTCACACTTCTGTTTAATCAGTTTTCAGTTTAACGTTTATTCAGCTGTGTGAAAATCCTGGAGGAACCCACACGATGGATTAGTAAAGTTGTATTTAATCTAATAGTCTAATAACTTTGATCTCAGCCAAACCGATTTACTCATGAACAAGCGAAACACTGAAAAAAGCCCAACAATAACATTTTTAGGTTATCCGAGTGACTTATATATCATGTTTAACCTAAGTAGCGAAAAAGCGGGGATCTGAAAAGGATGAAGCCGGGAGTCCGCTGCTCTCGGCGGCTGGAGTGACCATTGAACCCCCCGGCTTGCTATCGAGCGGGTGGGTAACAGATGTCTTCGAAAACGTCGGCACACTTTTGCAAATATGCGATGTCTTGATAAACCAAGCAGATATTTCAAGTTTACACAGCTACTTTCTCGCCTGAAAATGTGTTAAAAGTTCATTTTGTGACCCAGAAAGATTAATAAGAGTAATTTTAAAACTTAGTAGCGGCCGCCAGTGTTGGCAGCTGAAATTTGGCTGGGCCGCGCTATCAATTCTGGGATATGGTGGGCCATGAAGGACACACACGACCCATCCTTCAAATTCTGAGAAATGAAGGACGCATTTGTCGGCCGCATTTGAAGGAGTCGACGAATTGGGACAGCTTTCGTTGCCTGACTGTGACGTAATCGGCCTTTAAATGCGGCCTCTGGAGGATGCAGCCGATGTTTTGGGACACAGCTACAGTAACAGACAAGGGCTTGACACTGGGACTGAGAGAGAAACAGACACAGGAACAAGACAGACTGAGGAGACAGAGAGGGCGCGAGACATGACGGGCTGGTGAGAACACAGACGAGACCAAGACAACCAGAGCAGGAAAGGAAACAGACTTAATGAACCAGAAAATACAAAAGAGTAGTAATATACCTATAGCTTTTTTTGCCCCCCCCCCGCATCCCCCTCCGCGTCCATGTGTGCGCGCGAACGGACTTAAAGGATTGTATAGGTCTCAGAGCGCTGTTATTTAGACATAGATGATTTAATTTAACTAGTTTAGGGGTATTTTTCTTTAGGGCTCTGAAACACACAGAGGTTAATAGTTTTTAAACAGAAAGTTTTTTCCACCTTCTAAAAAACACATATTCACACGCAGCATTTAATTTAACTAGTTTTAGGGGTATTTTTCTTTAGGGCTCTGAAACACACAGAGGCTAATAGTTTTTAAACAGAAAGTTTTTTCCACCTTCTAAAAAACACATATTCACACGCAGCATTTAATTTAACTAGTTTTAGGGGTATTTTTCTTTAGGGCTCTGAAACACACAGAGGTTAATAGTTTTCAAACAGAATACCACAAACAGCAGGCATTCCTTTAGAAATAAACAGGGATTCTTAATTCTGCAACAGCTAGACAGAGGGGGGTTACAGTTAGACCCCCTACAGTCAGCAGAAGAGGTCATCCTTATCAAGAGCATCTCAACTGTACTGCCATAGTTTTCAATACAAACACTCCTTTATCTTATGCCAGGTCCATCGGAGCCACCATAGCTTTTTCACCTTTTATCATGCCATTACACTTTCTACTGACCATCCTCCAAACAGGCATCACCTTTTGTTTACACCTTTATCTCTGCATCTCAGAGGTCACCTGAAACCAAGCCCCACACCTATATAAAAACACATATTCACACAGCATTTAATTTAACTGTTTTAGGAGCATTTCAAACAGAATACCACAAACAGCAGGCATTCCTTTAGAAATAAACAGGGATTCTTAATTCTGCAACAGCTAGACAGAGGGGGGTTACAGTTAGACCCCCTACAGTCAGCAGAAGAGGTCATCCTTACCAAGAGCATCTCAACTGTACTGCCATAGTTTTCAATACAAACAGTCTCCATTATCTTATGTCAGAGGGCCAGCGGTGCCAGGTCCATCGGTGCCACCAAAGCTTTTTCACCTTTTATCATGCCATTACACTTTCTACTGACCATCCTCCAAACAGGCTTCACCTTTTGTTTACACCTTTATCTCTGCATCTCAGAGGCCAGCTGAAACCAAGCCCCACACCTATATAAAAAACGCCCTAATCAAACACCCTGTATTTTTCCTCACTACTTTACATCGGTCCTTGAGAGCATAACACTTTCGTTCATCAGCACGAGCATTTTACTTTTAATTTAACTAGTTTAGGAGCATTTTACTTTTCTTTACCGCTCTGAAACACACAGAGGCTAATAGTTTTCAAACAGTGTCACAAATAACATGTATTCCTTTAGAAATAAACTGTGATACTTCTAAAAACAAACAAACACATATTCTTTCCTCATGACTAGCCATTTCACCATTTTATTTAAATATCTGAATTTTCGGAATGATGATCCAAGCGGGACACTGAGGCTGCTAGTTTAACGCACCAGAATGCAAATATAAATAAAAGCATGACTATCCTGAGAGCTAGCTGCAGCGACACCTTTCTTTCAGACGGATGCCTGGATGTGCGTTGGAGCCGACTGTGCTACCCGCACACAGCGTTTCTGACCTACCGGTGCTGCTTATACAATAGAGAAAAGCAACAATACAGCGTGTTTCTCTGCTCCAAGACATCAGTGGGGCCTTTCACACGGTAAGCATGTCTGTTATACCCAGCACATAAATGTCTGTATGTCAGTGCAGATTATACAAACCCTGTTTAAAATGTGACACATATGTTGTCCGAAAACAAATCCTCTAAATTTGCAAAGTTACTGATTTAAAAATATATTTTCGAATTTTTAGTTGCATGTCAAACACACGATAGACTCTTGAGCGTATTTATTTATATAGCTACATTCACAACGGTACAACCATGCTAAATAAAAGATGCCCAAGCACCAAAGCACTCTAATGCAAGCCTCTAAACTACATGTTGATAAGTGCATGAAGTTAACCTCTACAGCTGAAAACAGTTTGTATCCGCACTCTGAGGCTCTGCTGAATTGTTTTTAATATTGCGCTTTTTCACGAACTGCAGATGATGAATTCCTCTTTATTGGACATAGTGTCCTTAAGCTATTGTTGCTCATACTTACAGAGTTCCCTAGCTACTTCTTTACTATGTCAGTAAACTTTTTGAAAAGGAAGGTGTTGTAGATTTAAAGAAACATCCTAATTGAAGCAAAGGCAAAAAATTGGAATGAATTTTATGTGACTGTTCATATTAAAGCCAACAACAAGTGAAAATCCAAAAGCGACTCCAATGCTTTGTATTAATGATCTCCCCCTCTCTCTCTCTGTGTGTGTGTGTGTGTGTGCGTGTGTGTGTGCCCTCACAGAAGGAAGGTCACAGCAGGAGCTTTTTCAAACGCGTTTCCAATCATTTTTACAAGAAGTGTAGCTCATACAATGGTATAAATGTATTATTTGCGATACTTTATAAATATGAAACTCTAAAGATTTGGAGTTCATGCAAATTGTGAAAAAAGAATCTAAATATTTGTGTCACAATGATTTCTATAAAAACATGTTGTTTATGGGCATAATGTAACAAATCTTTTGCGGGCCCTATTAATGATCAATGGTAATTGAAGAGGAAGCTGAACCCCGGCTCAGGACATCTTCATGACAAGTGACAGCGCAGACATCTACTAATGAGAGAACATGTTTTATCGTCATAAACACTGTGATATGAAGTATCGTTAAAGTGTCACTTCAGTAATGTTGACTCATGTTTTTAATAGATGACTTTAAAACACTAAACTCTAATTTCTGTGGTTTATTTTAAGTTTACAGACTATAACATGTGGTAAGACGATGAGTTTTACTTCTCACAGGTTGTGATATGTGTATCTATTTATCATGTATGCTACTTTGCTCTGTGGACTGTAAAATGTTTCATTGTGTTCATGAAATAAACCAGACTTTCACCGTCTGAATCTTTTACTGTTTTTTCTGCTTTTGTTCACTCCAAGTTTGACAAACCCACAGACATCCAGAGTTAACTCACTAACAATGTGGAGCAGTCTCAGTGTATTTAGCAGCTTTTTCCCTAAACACAACCAACTGAGAGAAACGCTTGTAGTCCTCACTTTGGTCATTTTGAACGTTGAAGGAGATTTGTTCCATAGACACCTTATACTAGTGTTCTATTTAAATTCAGATTCCTTTTATAGTTTGCAGTTTCTTTACTAACACATTTGTAGATAAGTTTATTGCTGAACCACACAGCTAGCAGTCTCACTCACTCTCTAGGTTTTGAAGTTTTGTGTGTAATGGTTTACTCTATCAAACCTTACCCTTTTTCTCCCCAGTATCACAACAGTATGACTCCCAAAGTACGGATCAGTAAACAACCAATGATTCTAAAGTCAGAACAGAAAGATACAGTTGGAAGATGCATGATTGCGTTTTTATGATGCGTAGTAAAACTACCCCCTCTTCTACTTCTCTGTGTTGTTGTTGTTGTTCTTGTGTGTGTGTGTGTGTGTGCCTTAGAAGTCAAATAATACATTAGCCACACTTAAAAAAAACAAAAAACATCTGAATTTCATTTAGAACTGAGATTCTAAGTTGTAAGCAGAAATCTTATCCTCAGCCACAAACATGTTTCCCCACTTTCACAATGCTGAGGTGTCAAATCCACAACCCCCAACAGATGGTTTGTTACACGCGGGGGTGAAGGGCAAGCTTTACTTACACAGCCTCACACACAGTAGATTTTTAAAGTTTTTGGGGACAGTGGTTTAGCCACAGATGTAACTTCTACTTTTGATAAAGACCACTCCACCTGTTTATTTCTTAAGAAATTAAGCTCTTATTTATACATGTCTACACAATAATAGACACTGTGTGCTCTGTGACATTGTAGTCTTCTACTTCAGCGTTCATTGGTTTGCATTTTAAACTCCCAACCTTTCAGGTTGTTATGAACGACTTATATTTCTAACATTTTGTGATATAAAAGTGAACCATGTGGGTTTTTTTTAATTTTCTGTGTGACGGAATGACTTAAGACACGAGTTATTTAAACAATTCTAAATGACAGTGTGATGGTCATAGTACTTTATGCTGGGCCAAATATGTTAAGGATAATGTTTATCAATGTAAAATTGCAAAGAACCTTTGAATAGATTATAACATTTTGTAAACAGTTACCTCAGAACCTGTACTGTCAGCCCTGTGTATGTAAGGTAAAACTTTCCACAGTACTTACACTTAAGTAACTAAACACATAAAGTCACCCTTTACCAATAATTCACTGCTCCTTGAAAAAAGTAGCACAAACAGACAACTGACTCAGCAATGATGAGTAGAGCTACCCCGAGGCCGAGACTCAAGCAGAAGAAAATTAAAAGTTTTGGTTTTTGCGGCTCGAAAAATTAAAGAAAGTATGTTTAATAATTCAACAAGACCTACACTTTCAACACACGTACATTCAAATTTTGGATCAGACTAACATCGATGTTGTTCAATAGTTTTTATCCGTTCAAAAAAGCCATTTTACGGCTTTAATGTTTCCAGCTGATAAGGAGAATGAGTGCATTTCATCAAATGGCGTCCAAAGGCTTTAAACATCCGCTTTGTCTGTAAAGACAGTATCAAACTACAGAGCATTGTTTTTACTAAAATTCAACATTTTCAGATGAAAATTTGGCTGCTTTTTTCACTGTAACACCCCCCCCCCCCTCAAAGCCATTTTAGGATATTCTCGGTGATCCCATTTTTATCATATTTATGCTTTTGGGACTGAGGGTATCTAATACGTACGTCGTCACAGTGTATTGTACTACCAACTGTGAGGGCTCTGCTTTTGGTTTGAGCAGACTGTTTTTTATTTTGTCTCCTGAGTGTGTGTTTTTCAAACGAGATCCTCCTCCTCAGTTTGATTTTGTTACCACAAACTTTGTGTAAAGTTCACAACAGAGGTAAAGAGATTTAAACACCCCAGTTTAAGGAGGCAGGGGTTGGACCAGCTGCACAGGGCAGGTGAAACAGAGAGTGTCAGGGGAGATGTGCAACAGAAGCAGAGGGAACATTTTACAAGATGATAAATGGCACATTTA
This sequence comes from Oreochromis niloticus, assembly GCF_001858045.2. Taxonomy (NCBI): domain Eukaryota; kingdom Metazoa; phylum Chordata; class Actinopteri; order Cichliformes; family Cichlidae; genus Oreochromis; species Oreochromis niloticus. The sequence goes on from NW_020327543.1 coordinate 298,309, forward strand.
GGTGATTAAGGATTTGTTGACAAGATTAAAAGACACGGCCGTCAGAGTTCAACAACATTACAGTTTGATTAAATAAAAAGTTTTAAACTACACAAGGTTCATTTTCTCCTCTGATAGTAATCATATTAAACATGTCAAGAAAGAAAGAGTACAAAGAAAAATAGTAAATGTGTGTCTAATTCAACTTTTCCTGTGAACCTTATATGGTGAACCTTATATGGTGATGGCCAGAGGGGCCGATGGCGCGATACGGCAGCCTAGCCTCTGTCAGTCTGCCCCAGGGCAGCTGTGGCTACAACAGTAGCTTGCCTCCACCTGTGTGTGAATGTGAGAGTGAATGAATAGTGGCATTGTAAAGCAATTTGGGTGCCTTGAAAAGCGCTATATGAAATCCAATCCATTATTATTATTATTATCATTATTATATCAACCCTTAATATGTTCGGTGTTACAAACTTGAAGAATCAGAGAAAAGATCATCAGACATTAATCTAATCAGTTTTCAGCCTTCATTCATTCATATTGAAAAGTTGGAAATCTTCCCTGCTAGACCAAAGTGTAGCGTTTAACACCGTTGGCCATAACATTTTATTACAGCTATTATTAAATGGAGAGGCCTCTTCACACACCGAGGTTAATTATGAAGCTCCACAGGCTTCTGTGCAAAGAACAGTTCTGTTTACATTATACGTGCTTTAGAAGACATAGCGTACATTTTCACTGCTATGCATATGATACCCACTTTTATTGGTTAAACTGTCGGGATGTCTTAGACACAAAACACCGCGGTTTTCACGGTATCGATGAAAAAAGAAGATGCCCAACCGTCAAGCTCGTCGGCTTGCTGCTGC